>NC_025994.2:74539795-74551697 GCF_000442705.2 Elaeis guineensis
ATGTGTCTGGCCTCTGTGATCATCACACGAGGCTCTTGATCTGATCGGCTCCTCATGAGTGCTAGCTCGTTATAGAGCCCTTTCGACGGCTGATGCTGATCGAACTCCTTCGATCGATGTCTGTGATTCAGATACTTTGGATCATCAAAAATATGCTTGAGAGGTAGATGATTCTCTCCCTTGAATTTGGTGGGCTCACGACACTCGTAGCTCACTAACTCACTTCCCGAACCCCAGGCTGAAACCCTAGGGAACACACTGAAAACCCTGCACCCAATTTTCTTTCTTTTCTTTCTTTTTCTCTCGAAAGGTTTTGGACCTTCACCTCATGCACAAGGCTTCCTCACCCCACTTTCTTTCTAAAATTTTCTACGCACGCCCCATTCCCTTCTCTTTTTAAAACATCGAACGTGTCTTATCCGCGTGAGAGGATAAAGATAAGTGGTTGCACATTTGAATTCAAATCAAATTTGAATTCAAATGCAAACCAACTCATCCCTATCCACTTGGGCATGAGAAGAGAAGGTGCGAGGCTCTTTGTGCATGGAAAGGTTTCATGAGAAACTCTTTCTCGTGTAGATATGGGGCGCTAAAGTGGATAAGCATGAAGGCGCAAGAGATAAGTTATCCATTCAAATTCAAACATGCTTTGAATTTGAATGGCTAACTTATCAATTTTATCCAAAGATTGACGCACAAGAGTGGGCGTGAGAAGGGCTTTGTGTGAGAGAAAATTCATGAGAAGTTTCTTCTCATGAATTTCAAATGGGTGCAGAGATATGAGGTGGCACAGGGATTGAAATTCAAATGGTGGTTTAATCTTAATTGAACCAACCTAATCAAAATAGGTTAAGCACAATTAGACTAAATTAAACCCAACTTAATTAAGCTTAGTTAGGCTCAATAAAATTCTAATCAAATCAAGAATTGACTAAGCCCAACCCCTGATCAAATCAGGGACCAAACCATCTCGACGATTAGGTCAACTCTTAACCTAATCGGGTCAAACCCAACTGAATCCAATTCAATTGGGCTTGATCCAAAAATAATTACTCAATCAAATTGAGTAATTAGTGATCAAATCACTAATTAAATCTTTCATAAATCTTGAGTCCAAATTCAATGGGCAATCGGGTATCAAAGTCCATCAATATGAAACCTTGATCGAAGAGTCCCAAACTAATGGGACTCTTGACCCCAGTACCCAAAATTTGTGGGACTCGTGATCAGAGAATTCTGATTCTCGATCACAGAGTCCTAGACACGTAAGACTCATAGTCCATGAATATTAAGACTCTTCATCAGCCATCAGATCAGATAGGAACCTCTAATGTGTGTGATCCGGCAGGTTCGAACCTAAGCTGGTAGCACAGGAACCAATTCCTGTACTAATCGAAATGACCATCCTAGCAATGATACTCGATATTTGGATAGGTCAAATAGTTACAATCGCAATACTAAGAACCTACGTGAATATGGTTACTGTATAATTCATCCCTTTTGACTCCTGTGTTTAGGATGACTCAGGGTTAAACTGTCAACTCTGATTAGATCATCCGAGTCGTACTCAACTCAATCAGTCCTGTGACTCCTCACTAGGACTACCCTGACCAAAGTTTACTAAATTGAAATACGACTGTACACAGCTCCTGAACTGGAGTGGTCAATCCCATCTTGACACATGCACCGACAAGTCAAGTACTTGACTACACCCAGCAGCCTTCCGTCACTGAATTAGAAATTCAGGTAGTCCAGTGCCTAAGTACAGTGAGTTGCTTGCAAGTCATCGTGACGTCTCAGGTCGGAGGGATAGTTATACCCATATCCCATCGAAGCAATTCTTGACAGCAGAAATAGCTCCAGAGTTGGTCATGTTCAGTGCAGATGTACCCTTATATCTCACCTGTATGCCATACCAGTGTCTCCACACTCCTTGGTTAAGAGGACAACCAACCTATATGGCACATAACGACCTATGCTTGATAATTATTATTATCCTTGGTAACAACATATCATTTGATCGTGAACAGGTTTAAGGATTAAACGATAAATCCTCCTTTGTCGAGTCTAAATAGTCCTAAGGACTTCACCACAACACAGGAGTTCATTAGAAGATGAAACAATTTTATGATGAAAAATATCAAAATAACTTTTATTTATTTATAATTTATATACTAGTACAAAAGGAGCACAACCGTCAACAGGCTGACGATTGGCTTTGGGATACTATTCCCAACAATCTCCACTTGGTCTAAAGCCAATCGGTACAGTATCGAATACCCATCTTCGACTTAAAGTCGTCGAACTCCTTCACCGCAATGGCTTTAGTGAATGGGTCAGCCAGATTCTCATTCTCGTCGATCTTTTGAAGGTCGACATCACCTCGATCCACGATTTTCTGGATGAGATGGTAACGGTGCAGAATATGCTTCATCCACTGGTGTGCCTTCGATTTCTTCGCCTGAGCAATGGCTCCAGAGCTGTCACAGTAGAGCAGAACTGGACCAACAAGGGAGGGTGCTACTCCGAGCTCGATGATGAATTTCCTCAGCCACACCATTTTTTTTGGCAGCATCTGATGCAGCGACATACTCCGCCTTGCAAACTGAATCAACCACTGTGCTGCTTGGAACTCTTCTAGCAGACAGCCCCACCATTAAGGATAAAAATAAATCCTGACACACTTTTGCTGTCATCGTGATCAGACTGAAAATTAGAGTCTGTAAACCTTATAAGTCTCAAGTCCGATTCACCATAAACAAGCCACTGGTCCTTAGTATTTCTTAAATACTTCAGGATGGTTTTAACAACCTTCCAGTGATTCTCTCCTAGATCAGATTAGTATCTACTCACTACCCCTAGTGAGTATGCCACATTTGATCGTGTACATGTCATGGCGTACATGATAGATCCCACTGCTGAAGCATATAAAAATTCTACCCATACGCTCTCTCTCTTGAGGTGTTGTCGGATAATCTCTCTTCGAGAGAAAAATTCCATGGCCTATCGGTAGATAGTCTTTCTTGAAATTCTCCATGCTGAACCTTTTCAGCATAGTATCAATGTACGTGGACTGGGATAAGCCAAGCAACCTTTTAGATTTATCTCTATAGATCCTCATCCCTAGGATGTAGGAAGCTTCTCCCAGATCCTTCATGGAGAATTGTGACGACAGCCAAATCTTTATTTCCTGTAATGCAGGGACATCATTCTCAATTAAGAGAATGTCATCTACATACAATACAAGAAATACTACTACTGGACCATTAGCCCACTTATAAATCAGGATCTTCTCCATTCTTAATGAAGCCATACGTCTTGATCGTCTTATCAAAATGTATGTTCCAACTCTGGGATGCCTGCTTAAGTCCATAAATGGATCTTTGTAACCTGCACACCTTAGACTCATCTGTGGATGTGAACCCTTCAGGTTGTATCATATATACCTCTTCATCCAGCTCTCTGTTTAGGAAAGCTGTCTTCACATCCATCTATCAGATTTCATAGTCTAGATGGGTAGCTATCGCAAGCATAATCCGAATGGATTTAAGCATTGCCACATGAGAAAACATCACGTCATAGTCTATACCATAATGTTGACGATATCCCTTGGCAACCAGACGGGCTTTATAGGTTTCTACCTTTCCGTCTACGCCCTCTTCCTCTTAAAGACCCATTTACACCTTATGGGTTTTACTCCTTCGGGTGGGTCAACCAATGTCCACACATCATTGACCTTCATGGACTCTATTTTGGATTTCATGGCCTCTAGCTATTTCTCAGAGTCAGATCTCTGCATTGCATCCATGTAGGTGATCGGATCCTCATTGTTTTTATCAAGTTCGATAGGATCTCTGCCTCGTATCAAGAAACTATAGTATCTATCCGATTGACGTGGTACTCTACCAGACTGCCTTAAGGATGCAGAAACAATGGGCTCCGAATCTGATCTAATCAAATTCGATTTAGGTTCAGCTACTTGTGTCGGTTTTTTCACCTGCCGAACTTCCTCAAGTTCAACCTTAGAGGCAACAGTCCCTTCACCAAGGAATCTTTTTTCTAAAAAGATTGTCTTAAGGCTGACAAACACCTTTTGCTCATCAGCTAGGTAGAAATAATACCCTTTGGTCTCTTTTGGGTACCCTATAAAATTATACTTGTCAGACCTAGGTCCAAGCTTGTCCGTAATTAAATGTTTAACATAAGCCAGACACCCCCAAACCCTAAGGTGTGAGAGTACTGGCTTACGTCCTATCCATAACTCATATGGTATTTTGGTTACAGACTTAATCGAAACCCTATTTAGAAGGTAACAAGCTGATTCGAGTGCATATCCCCAGAGGAAGATCGACAGATCAGCAAACCCCATCATGGATTGGACCATATCTAACAAGGTCTAATTCCTCCTTTCAGACACACCATTATGCTGTGGTGTTCCAAGAGGAGTCCACTGAGAGAGAATCTCATTCTCCCCTAAATATGTCAAAAACTCATTGAAAAGGTATTCACCTCCTCGATCAGATCGAAGAGTTTTAATACACTTCTCAGTTTATTTTTCTACCTCATTTCGGAATAGTTTGAACATTTCAAATGACTCTGACTTATGCTTCATTAAGTAGACATACCCATACCTCGATAGGTCATCTGTGAAGGTTATGAAGTAGAAATATCCACCTCTTACACTTGAGCTCATGGGTCCACATACATCAGAATGTACCAGACCCAAGAGTTCACTGGTTCTCTCACCTTTTTCAGTAAAAGGTGACTTGGTCATTTTTCCAAGAAGACAGGACTTACAGGTTAGAAATGATTCACAATCACCAACTTCAAGAATTCCTTCTTGAGCCAACCTGTTTATTCTGTTCTTATTGATATGACCTAGCCTACAGTGCCAAAGGTAGACTTCTGACACATTATCTATTCTAGGGTATTTACCGGAGGTTTGAACTACATTAACAGGCTGTGACAGTAAGTAAATTCTATTATTTATTTATCCAACAAACATTGTAACACCATTCAAAATGATATTGCAAACATTTCTTTTTATTAAAAATTCATAACCGTACATGGCCAAAAGGCCTACAGAAATAATATTTAATAAAAAGCTTGGACAATAGTGACATTCACTCAGAATTACATTACGAGAATTGATTACAAAGTTCATGATTTCTAAAGCTAGAACTGAAACTTTGCTTCCATCTCCAACATTCAGGAACCTCTCGCCATCATCAAATCTCCTACTGACCTGTAGACCCTGCATCGAATTGCAAATATGATAAGGGCTTCTGGTATCAAATACCCAGGTAGTAGTATCGCAAATGGAAAAGTTGCAAGGTGTTATCACATAATTACCTTGCTTCTTCTTCGACCTGTATGGGTCCAGAGAAGCAATGTATAGAGGATAGTTCCTCTTCCAGTGCCCCTGCTTCTTGCAAAAGAAGCACTCCGCCTGGCTCTGGTCGGGCTTGCGCTTCTTGGTCTGACCCTGTATAGACGTCCCAGCATACGGCTGCACCTTCTTATTCTTCTTCTCTTTCTTAAAGGGTCGACGACCAGAAGAAGACCCTCCCACAACATTCACTGACTCCTTATGGAGCTGGTGGTCCTTCTCAAAGTTCTGCAGCAACCCCAACAAGCCGTGGTAGTTCACTGCAGGCTTTGTCATTCGAAAATATGTAAGGAAGGGGAGGAAGGACTTGGGCAATGAATTAAGGATTGCATCCTTACCGAGCTGCTCGTGCAGGGAAAAACCCAATTTACTTAGGTGCTCAATCATTTCGATCATGTACAGTACATGATCGGTGATTGAGGCCCCATCCCTCATCCGAGCATTGAAAATGGCACAACTAGTTTTGTGCCTTTCAACGTCGTCAGGCATGCCAAAGGAGTCGTTCAACATTTGAAGCATCTCCTACGGCTGGACGTTCTCAAACCTACAGCTGAACTTATCATTCATTGCCGCCAGCATTATGCATCGAACGGTGGTTCGATCGTTGAGCCACTTCTGGTAAGTATCTCAGACCGTCCCTCTAGCATTCAGGGCTGGCTCCTCGGGTGCCGGATCTATTACCACATAAAGGATCCACTCATGCTCAAGGATGATTTTTAATTTTCGATACCAACTATCGAAATTAGGTCCCATGAGCTTGTCATTATCTAATAATGATCGGAGTGATAGGGTAGTGGCCATAGCTGCATAAAAAAAATCAGACCTCTATTAGTACATAAATTATTAATACTAAAGACTTGGACTTTAGTCTAAAGTTTCTCCCAGTATTTTAACGAACTGGTAGCCTCAACCTTCAATTCGAGAAATTACTTTATTTTTTTAGTGGGTACTAGAATCTACACAGACTACACACGAGCCCAACTTTGGTTGGTCAACCCATGTGCATCTATGGGTAGGTTCATAACCAGTTGTTTCTCTAAACAACTTCTAGTAATTAATTTTGCCCCAGAACCTAATCAGTAGGCTTTGGTCTCCACTGAAAAGATCTGGTTAGGTCTAACCATTAACATGACTTGATTTGGTGAATCGGACCAATAAATGATCAGGCCCGACTTTGGCCGGCCAACCTGACCACCATTAGAAAGACTCAAACCAAATTATCATACTATGAATGATAATTCCATTAGTCAATAAGCACCAGGCCTTTGGGCCTCTAATGATTATTAAACTAATGGACTCATTATCACTCACTTAATGGGAGGCTATGACTTAGTTATCACTATAACTTAATCACTTTAGGGACCTAATAATTTTGAGGATTTTATTAAGTGAAGAAAGAGAAAAAATTAACCAGCCAATTTTCATCCTCCCACTGACTTCACCAAGTCAGATTAAAAAGGATTTAATTAAAGCGACATTAGGAGCACCTAAATCAGTCACACTGATTTACCTAATGACATGGATGAGCCATAATCACCAAGTGATCTAATCAAAACCTAACTCACCAGGTTGGCCAGGTAAGTGAGATCAGTGGTGGGGATATGCCATTAACTCGTCAGAGATCGAATCAATGCGAGTAGCTCCCACTTAAGAACCACTGGTCAAACTGTCGAACTTATCTTAGACACCAACTGGTTCATTAGTTTTAATTTAATCAACTTAGTAAATAGGGTTCCATCGCATAGCCATGAATTAAGTCCATCTTGGTCTAGTTAAAGATATGAACCCATTCAACTACAACTATTGGAGTTGAGTCTAGAGTGTCCTTGACCTAATCTAATTCAATTTTTGATTAGATTTGATCAATTACTCTAATTTAGTCCATCTCTTTAAGCTAACCTTAGGTCTAACCCAATTATGGACCTAATCCATCTAACCCATTGACCCATAAGTTTATGCAATTGTCTTAGGTCTTAATTCATAATTCTAGACCAACTTGACAACACTTAATTCTTTTAATTAAGTATTTGGACTGATGGGTCAGGGTTTGGCTTTTCGAAAATAATTTTCAAATTTGAAAGGTTTTATTTTTTATTCACCAAACATGTTGACTCATTTCACAAATAGATCAGCACATTTCATAAATAGCAATCCTATTGCTAATTATGTAACAGAAAATAACTCAATCAAAATAAATCATGAATATTCCTTTAGATCTAATCTAACACATTCATGATAAATTTTATAATTAAACTTTTACAATTAAATCTTTTCACTGCTTCATCTGCATGGGATATAATTATAGCGGCACCCCTACCGCCATAGGAGACCCCATCGAATGGGAGGAGAGGGCCTTTAAACCCTACTTTTCTCCTATGACCAGACGGCCATGGCAACCAACCCAATTCGATTACTTGCTATTTGGATCAAGTATATCTAAATATACTAATTTTAAAATTTAAAATTTAAAATTTAAATTTTAAATTTTAAATTTTGAATTTTGAATTTTAAATTTCAAACAAATTTCAAATTTCAAATTTCAAATTTTTAAATTTTAAATTTTGAATTTTAAATTTTGAATTTCAAATTTTGAATTTCAAATTTTAAATTTCAAATTTGAAATTTCAATCAAATTTTAAATTTCAAAATTTGAATTTCAAATTTTTAAATTTTAAATTTTGAATTTCAAATTTTAAAATTTAAATTTTAAATTTCAAATTTTGAATTTTAAATTTTTGAATTTTAAATTTCAAATAACTTTTAAAATTTAAATTTTAAATTTTGAATTTTTAGATTATAACTTAATCTATGCATGCAAATTCATATATCATATCTTAGAACCTGCTCTAATACCATTTGAAGCAAAATTTGAGTGCTGGGGTAAAATGATAATTTTAAAACTTTTTTAAAATTACTATTTTACAGTGAAAATAATTAATTAATCTAATTAATTAACATATATTTATCCTACACTAGGATCTAAATATGTTATATAGCATGCATGGATTTAAATTTGAAATTCAAATTTAAATAGTAAATAATTTACTGTTCTGTGTTCAGAACACAATACCTTTGTGCGGGTAGTCGATCACCGTAATCTGATCACCATCGGGAGGCTTTGATCACCATAATATAGCTACACAGTATGTCTGACCTCTACAAATCATCCACACGAGGCTCTCGGTCTGATCGGCTCCTCACGAGTGCTAGCTCGTTATAGAGCCCTTTCGATGGCTGATGCTGATCGAACTCCTTCGATCGATGTTTGTCGATTCTATGGATACTCCAGATTATTAGCAAATATGCTTGAGAGGTAGATGATTCTCTCTCTTGAATTTGGTGGGCTCACGACACTCGTAGCTCACTAACTCACTTCCCGAACCCCAGGCTGAAACCCTAGGGAACACACTGAAAACCCTGCGCCCAATTTTCTTTCTTTTCTTTCTTTTTCTCTCGGAAAGTTTTGGACCTTCACCTCACACACAAGGCTTCCTCATGCCCCACTTTCTTTCTCAAAAATTTTTTACACGCGCCCCACTTCCCTATCTCTTTTAAAATAGTTCAAAACGTGTCTTATCCGCGTGAGAGGATAAAGATAAGTGGTTGCACATTTGAATTCAAATCAAATTTGAATTCAAATACAAATCAACTCATCCCTATCCACTTGGACATGAGAAGAGAAGGTGTGAGGCTGCTTTGTGCATGGAAAGATTTCATGAGAAACTCTTTCTCGTGTGAGATATGGGGCACTAAATTGGATAAGGTCATGAAGACGCAAGAGATAAGTTATCCATTCAAATTCAAACACGCTTTGAATTTGAATGGCTAACTAATCAATTTTATCCAAAGATTGGCACAAAAGAGTGGGTGTGAGAAGGGCTTTACGTGAGAGAAAATTCACGAGAAGTTTCTTCTCATGAATTCAAATGGGCGCAGAGATACGTGGTGGCGCAGGGATTGAAATTCAAATGGTGGTTTAATCTTAATTGAACCAACCTAATCAAAATAGGTTAAGCATAATTAGACTAAATTAAACCTAACTTAATTAGGCTTAATTAGGCTCAATAAAATTCTAATCAAATCAGGAATTGACTAAGCCCAACCCCTGATCAAATCAGGGACCAAACCATCTCGACGATTAGGTCAACTCTTAACCTAATCGGGTCAAACCCAACTGAATCTAATTTAACTGGACTTGATCTAAAAATAATTACTCAATTAAATTGAGTTAATTAGTGATCAAATTATTAATTAAATCTTTCATAAATATTAAATCCAAATTCGATGGGCAATCGGGTATCAAAGTCCATCAATATGAAACCTTGATCGAAGAGTCCCAAACTAGTGGGACTCTTGACCTCGGTACCCAAAATATGTGGGACTCATGATCAGAGAATCCTGATTCTCGATCACAGTGTCCTAGATATGTAGGACTCATAGTCCATGAATATTAAGACTCTTCATCAGCCATCAGATCAGATAGGAACCTCTAATGTGTGTGACCCCGCAGGTTCGAACCTAAGTCGGTAGCACAGGAACCAATTTTTGTACTAATCGAAGTGATCATCTAGCAGTGGTACCCGATATTTGGATAGATCAAATAGTCACAATCACAACACTCAGAACCTACGTGAATATGGTTACTGTATAATTCATCCCTTTTGACCCCTGTATTTAGGATGACTCAGGGTTAAACTATCAACCCTGATTAGATTATCCGAGTCGTGCTCAACTCAATCAGTCCTGTGACTCCTCACTTGGAGTACCCTGATCAAGATTTTGCTAAATTGAAACACGACTGTACACAGCTCCTGAACTGGAGTGGTCAATCCCATCTTGACACACGCACCGACAAGTCAAGTACTTGACTACACCCAGCAGCCTTTCGTCACTGAATTAGAAATTCAGGTAGTCCAGTGCCTAAGTGCAGTGAGTTGCTTGCAAGTCACCGTGGCGGTCTCAAGTCGGAGGGATAGTTATATCCATATCCCATCAGAGCAATTCTTGACAGCAGAAATAGCTCCGGAGTCGGTCACGTTCAGTACAGATGTACCCTTACATCTCATCTGTATGCCATACTAGTGTCTCCACACTCCTTGGTGAAGAAGACAACCAATCTATATGGCACACAACGACCTATGCTTGATAAACGTTATTGTCCTTGGTAACAACGTATCATTTGGTCGCGAATAGGTTTAAGGACTAAACGACAAATCCTCCTTTGTCGAGTCTAAATAGTCCAAAGGACTTCACCACAACACAGGAGTTCATTAGAAGATGAAATAATTTTGTGATGAAAAATTCTAAAATAATTTTTATTTATTTATAATTCATATACTAATACAAAAGGAGCACAACCGTCAACAGGCTGACGATTGGCTTTGGGACACTATTCCCAATAGTAAGATCATCGAAGCCAACCTTGGCTAGATCGTTAACTTTGTGGTGCTACAATTGTAGCAAGATTGAACACACACAGAGCAAGTGCAAGAAGCCTAATGGACAATCTAGGAAGCAGTTGCTAATAGAAGAAGACAAACCTTTCGATGAGGATCAAGAGCCTATCTGTGATGAAGGAGGTGACGAAAAGGATGATTTTCTATTGTTTAGAGATAGAAGAGAGGCTCTAGTTGCTTGAAAGAGTTTGGTTGCTTCCAAAAAAAAGTAGAAAGAAGACTGAAGATAGATCAACATCTTCCATACCTACTGTACTATTAAAAAAAAGGGTCTACAAGATCATCATCGATCAAGGTAGTTGTAAGAATATCATCTCTCAAGAGGCTGTCTCTAAGCTAAACCTAATCACAGAAAGGCATCCTCAGCCGTACAAGCTATCATAGTTTCAGAAAGGGAGCTAGGTAGTTATCAATAATCACTATTTTGTTTCATTTTCTATTAGACAGAAGTATTTTGATGAAGTTTAGTGTGACGTCATTGCCATGGATACTTGTTATCTATATTTAGAGAGGCTTTGGTAGTATGATCACAGCATCACTTATGATGGTCGCTAGAATACTTACTTATTTTGGAAGGACTGTCAGAACATTACTCTGGCACCGATGAAGATTGAGGACCTACCTAAGCTGAAATCAAAGACCAGCATCAACCTTTTGATAAATTTTTCTTACTCGGAGAAAGCAATGGAGACTCTTAATTCACGGACGAGTTCTTTCCAGTTTGAGGACTATGACGTAGATGTCTTAGCTGGTGTGAATTGTCATTTAAAGAATTGAACCCAAAAGGTCAAAAAGTTGGATTGATTGCATCTGCTTCTAATGATTTTGACACTGTTATGCTAGAATGGCCATAACTTTCTCATCCATTGTCAGAATTACTATTATGATTTCAATTCGAAAAACTCTTTTTGAGCCCTACAAGCTTAGTAGCTTTGCTGCTATAATTTTGGAGCCTAATTTTATTGTTTGACAGATCAACGGGAGTTTGGAAGAATCCTAGTCGAATTGAAAGTTTTAATTCTTATGTTATTCTTTTTCTTATTTTATTTTAGATTCT
>NC_025994.2:74551797-74609617 GCF_000442705.2 Elaeis guineensis
CCTTTTGGCCTAAAAAATGTAGGGGCGACCTATCAACTGTTGGTAAACAAAATCTTCAAAGAGCAGATTGGCCGCAACATGGAGGTCTACATGGACGATATGCTCGTAAAAAGCAAATCCTCGATGAACCATGTCGCCGACCTTGAGGAGACCTTCAGCGTCCTCCGAAAATACAAGATGAAGCTGAACCCAACCAAGTGCACTTTTTGAGTAACCTCAGAAAAATTTTGGACTTTATGGTATCGGGGTGCGGGATCAAAGCAAATCCAAAAAAAATTCACGCCATCCAAGAAATGACCGTCCCAAAGTCAATAAAGGAAGTTCAGCGTCTTACTGGGAGAGTAGCAGCCCTAAATCACTTCGTCTCAAGATCGACCGAGTGGTGCCTGCCTTTCTTTCAGACTCTCAAGCAGCCGAAGAACTTCTGTTGGACCTCTGAATGTCAGCAAGCATTCGAAGAGCTGAAGAACTACCTCGGCTCACCTCCACTATTGACAAAGCCCGAGCCTGGAGAGGAGTTGTTCCTGTACTTAGCGATCTCTCCTGTGGCCCTTGCAGCAGTTCTGATTAAGGAAGAAGTAAAAATTCAACGGCCGATCTACTACATAAGCCGAGTACTGAGAGACGCCGAAATCAGATATACTAAGTTAGGGAAACTAACTTACGCCTTGTTGGTTGCAGCTCGGAGGCTCCGACTTTACTTTCAAGGACACACCATAATACTGCTCAACCGACCAGCCAATCAAGACAGTTCTGCATCGAGCGGATACCTCTGGGAGGATAGCGAAGTGGGCAGTCGAGCTCACGAAGTTCGACATCGACTATCGACCTCGACCGACAATAAAAACCCAGATATTAGCAGACTTTGTAATGGAATGCACTATCCCGGAAGAGACCGAACTTAGACGAAGATGAAGCTGACAACCCAGGGCTCCAGCCGAACTCCTATGAAGAAAGAACAGATCTCCCTGATGGTTTTTGGGCCCTCTACGTGGATGGTTCTTCCAACATGTCAGGCGCAGGCATGGGCCTGGTCTTGGTCAATCCAGATGGAATTATCGCGGAGATGCGCTGCGCTTCAAATTTCCTGCGATAAATAACGGAGGCAGAATATGAAGCTCTGATTGCGGGACTAAGGATCACCAAAGAGTTAGAAGTAGATCGACTTCAAGTCTACAGTGACTCTCAATTAGTAGTGGGACAGGTCAGCAGAAATTATGAAGCTCGGGAGGACAGTATGGCCCCAGATAGGGGGAGAGGCCCTCACAACGGCCCTTATGTGCCCCCACAGTCTTGTTAGGAACAGGAGGAGAACCTCATCCTAACATGAGCAAAGTCAAAGGTCCAGTTACTTAAAGACCGGATGGGGAAGAGGCCCTCGCAATGACCCTTATGTGCCCCCACAGCCTTGTTAGGAATAAGAGGAGAACCTCATCCTAACATGAGCAAAGTCGAAGGCCCGATTACTTAGAGATCGGATGGGGGGAGAGGCCCTCACAACGGCCCTTATGTGCCCCCATAGCCCTGTTAAGAACAGGAGGAGAACCTCATCCTAACATGAGCAAAGTCGAAGGCCCGATTACTTAGAGACTGGATGGGGGGAGAGGCCCTCGCAACGGTCCTTATGTGTCCCCACAGTCCTGTTAGGAACAGGAGGAGAACCTCATCCTAACACGAGCAAAGTCGAAGGCCCCGGTTACTTAGAGACCGGATGAGGGGAGAGGCCCTCGCAGTGGCCCTTACGTACCCCCACAACCCTGTTAGGAATAGAGGAGAACCTCGTCCTAACATGAACCGAAATTGACTGTCGGGAACAAGAGGAGAACCTCATCCTGACGTAAATAAAGGCCTAGTCGATCAAGACCGGATGAGGAGGAAGACCTCCTCAACGGCTCCTCTACGCTCTCATGACCTCGTTAAGAGCAGAGGAAAAAACCCTCACTCGAACACAAAAAAAAGAGAGGGAGAGATGAAAAGGGAAAGCGACGAACTACACCAGTGATAAGTGAAAAATAAACTACATCAAAAGACACAAGGACCTCGTCTCAACGAGGAAGGATACTTCTATCAAAAAACCCTCAGTCACTAAAAGAGAACTCGACACAGGCCGAGGAGAAATCAACTTCCTCAAGGTAACGAGAAGTTCGGATCCTCAAGCTCGAGCACCGGGAGGAAGCGTCAAACTCAAATGCCTCGAAAAGACCTACGGTCACGAACAAAAAAGGCAAATCAACACGGCGACAATCGAAAACCTTCAAACAACGTTGGTATCGAACAAGACAAAAGATAAAAGAAGTTTGGTAAACAATGACTCAAAGCAAGAATAGACGAGGAATCACAAACAAAGCCGATGCCAAACAAGACGGAAGATAAAAAAAGTTTGGTAAACAACAATTTAATATAAGAATGGACAAGGTAATGAAAAATTTTCTTTTCATTTCATTAGTGAAGTGTACATTACAAAGCCTTGAAGGCCAAAAAGGAGAAGCAACAAGAAAGGAAAGGAATACAAGGCAAAAGAGCTCCAAGGAAGCTCGATACCATCAGACTTCGAACTCTCGATTTCAGCCATCGTTGAGGATTACTTTAAGTACCCGACTCCTTCTTCCAACCCCCCTTTGGATTAGCAATTACTCCAGCATTATCTTCAAAGTACATATAGACGCCGTCCTTTTTGTGCCATGGCTTCCGTCGCCTCACAATGACGGAAGGCATGACCTTCTTTCTGAGATCGGATTTCTCCTTCTTTCTGACTTCTTCTTCCAGTCCCCCTTTGGCTTCCCCCCTTCGCAGGATCGGAAAGTACTCACGCTCGAAGATGTGCCACAAGCACGGGCTCTGAGCGATCAAGGCGAAACGCGACCGGATCTGTCTCTTCTACCCTTGCCTTCTTTGCCAACCCGGAAGTTGCAGCGCCTTCCCTCTTGTGGGCTTTGAGACTCTTAGCTGACATCCAAGCCACGTCCGTGTCCATATCGACAGTGAGAGAGGGACCGAAGAAACTCCCGTGCAAAGTGAGATCCCCGAAGGGGGAGGCGGGTTTAAATAGGCGACGGGGTCTGGTGCAATAATGACTGTAGGACTTCTCTGGCCAGTCTATAACCGCCGCGTGGCTCACTCACTGTGGCAAGCGGCTGGAGGTGGCCGACAGTTGGTAAAACCATTATTGCACTGTACCTGGGGCAGCGCTCTAGCGAAAATTTTGAAAAAAAGTCTTTTCGGATCGCCTTGATTTGAAAAGACTCCGGTACCAGCATGCCAAGCGCCAAAATATCTGGCAACCATCGAGTGCAAAAATCGAGGGGGGCAACTTCGGCTGTGAGAATTTCTCTGTACTTTCTTCTTTCGAAACACGAACTCGAAAGTAGGGGGACTGATGTTGGGTATAAAATACCTCCAGTCGAAGTTTGTAAAGGACCGATCCTTCTAGGACTTTTTCGGCTTCCGACCTTGTGCGGCGTCTCTCTGAACCCCCTCAACCGATCGAGCTTCCATAATACCGTCCGGACTTCTCCGACAATGAGCTTCTCCACCCATCTATCGGGCCGCTCCAAAGGCTCTCCGGGCCTCACTATCAGCCGACCTTCTACAGTAATCAACTATTCTCCGAACTTCTTTCGGACTTCGTCAATATCCGAGCTTCTCCAACAATGAGATTTTTACAGTAATCAGACTCCATCCAAGTTTCTACGATGGTCGACCGCCTTCAGGATTCTAACCGAGCTCCTGCGAGAGCCGAACTTCTACTACGAGCGGTCTACTTCGAACTTCTACTACGAGCGGTCTACTCTGAACTCCTACAGCGGACGGTCTACCCCGGATATCTATTGTAAGCAAATTTCATTCGAGCCTCTACTGTGAACAAATTTCTTTCGAACTTCTATTATAGGTAGACTTCAGCCGAGCTTCTTCGTAGCTGGATCCCGAACGAGCTTCTACAAGGGGACAGGATCCACTGACCAGGTTGCTACTCTGAGCTCCCACGACAATCAATCTTCGACCGAGCTTCTACAATAAGCGGTCTCCTTTCAGCCTTCTACAAGAACCAGACTCCGTCCGAACTTCCATAGCGGATGGATATCAGACGAGCTTCTACGACGGACAGACTCTGACAGCCAAATTTTTACAACGGCCGATCGCCTCTGATGTCTGCCGAACCTCCCTAACGTCATCCGAAGTCCACCGTCGGCCGATCCTCCATCAGATTCTTCATGAAATCGGACTTCTCTGATGGATAATCTTCAGACGAGCTTCTACATCAGGCGAATCCCAAACGGACTTCTCTAGCAATCGGACTCCTACCGGACTTCACCAACAGAAAGTCTCCATCCGAACTTCTATAGCAGATGACTCCCGCCTGTAGCATCAGCGCCTGAGACGTCCGACAACAGTAGACTCGTCAGCAGCCTCGAAAATATTCGAGCTTCTCCCAGATCGATGGGATAGAGAGCCATTCCGCGCACAATAGTAGACTCGTCAGCAGCCTCGAAAACATCCGAGCTTCTCCCAGATCAACGGGATAGAGAGCCATTCCGCTCCATCAGATATCCCAGTCGAGCTCCAGCCGACAGATCCGAACTCTCTGGCAAGTCACGATAATGGCCACTACCCTACTCCACTCTCCGCAACAGATTCCGCGTGACTCCACCACTCTTTGGCAAGTCGCGACAACGAACACCACTCCACTCTCCAGGCTCTATCACTCTCTGGCAAGTCGCGACAACGAACACCACTCCACTCTCCATAACAAACTCCACGTGGCCCTGAACAACCCCTGATGCCACTACTCTCCGTAACAAACTCCGCACGGCTCTGAACGGTCCACTACCAGGCGGTTACAAACATCGCTGTCAATCAGTTACGCTCTCCGTCTATAAAAAAGAGACCCCCAGATACGTTCTTCTCTAAGTTCTAAACTCTATCTCGAAACTCTGCTAAAATTCCCACTCGAGCACTCCATTTTTGTTGAAGCAGAGTACTGACTTGAGCATCGGAGGGTCTTGCCGGAGCATCCCCAACTCCGATTTAGACTTTTCTTGCAGGTCCCGGTGACGGCCGCGGTCATCTTAACTCCAGCAACTCCGGCTTTGGCGGAATTCTGCACCAACAACTGGCATAGATCTCAAAGTGCTCTATCCTCTATTGTTCATCCATCTGCATAAATCTCAATTTGCTCCATTTTCTATCATCCATTCACTTTAATAAATTTAAAATAATCAATTTTTTATCATTCATTTTTTTATATAAATTTTAAATCATTTTATTCTTTATCATTCATTTACTTACAATGATCTCAATACAATAAATTTTTTATCATCTATTAACCTCTAAAAACTCAAAGCACTCTATCCATACGGCTTTTCTTCATCTTTCTTCTAATTTGCATCCAAAATGAGAGCTCTTTGTTAAGTTAGTAGGAAAGACAGTTGCGAAATTTTACCAAACTTTAGTTATCTAATAATCTTCATATTATTATATTTTATAACGGAGATATATGGCCAAGCCACTTTACAACGGAGGGCATTTTTATAATTTTATCTTATAATTATAATAGATTATGATTAAAAAATTTTGACCCACATGACAAATAATTTGACAAATGGCGGTGGATGTGGGATCACATGCCGCGTCAACTCATGCTATCGAGTGGTGGCCATGGCCTCCCGCAATAATGGACCCGGCAAATTGCACAAAAACGACAAAAAATCGCTTCTTATCCCATTCCAATCAAAAAATCGTTTCTTATAGTCCCATACCCGCAGCAAATACTGACACCTCCTGAATGGGACTGGACCAACACTCTATTTTATATAATTGGATCCACAAAGACCAGAAATGGATGGATTTGTAGGTAGGGCAGGAAAACTTACCACGCCAAGAGATTTGATCATCTCATCGGTGTAGTACTCGGGATCCGTCTTCTGTAGCGATAACAATACACCCATCATGGTCTTTTTCTCCACTCCTTCCTCCCTGCTTTTGCTCCTATGCTCATCTATCAGTCTCTGCATGAACTCATCCCTCCCTTTTTGCACCGTCACCAACCTCTTGTTAACTCCCTGGTAATCAACCCACCTCAGCACCGGCAGGAAGTCACTAAGATTTGATGCTCCGATCAAGGAGGAACCTTCCTCTACTAACTCCCTGAACCGTCTCGCCTCCTCGGAGGCCTCCTCTTCCTCCTCCCCGTAGTACCTCTTCCCTGTGATCATCCTGGTGAGGACGTTCAGGGATAGTGCGAACAGCCTTGACTTGAGCTCCACCTTCGTAAAGCCTTCCGCCGACGAGGCCTTCCAGTCTCGGAAGAGCTGTCGAACCATGGCCTGGACCTCGTTGGCTCGGATGTCGGTTAAGGACTGGAGGCGGTGGGTGGAGAGGAGCTCGATGGTGGTGATGCGGCGAAGGTTGCGCCAGTAGGGCCCATAGCTAGCGCCGCCGAGGGAGGTGTAGTTGTAACTTATGTGCTTCAAGGAGGGGAGGCGGGGACGGTTGGCGAAGGTGATGTCGTTCTTAGAGAGGCACTCGTCGATGAGGGAAGGGGAGGAGATGACGAGGACTGGACGGGAGCCGAAGCGGAGGCGGAGGATGGGACCGTAGAGGTTGGAGAGGCGGGCGAGGGTGAGGTGGAGAGGTTTCTTGAATAGATGGAGGTGGCCGATGAAGGGGAGGGAGGGAGGGAGGGCTTGGTGGAAGGTTCTTCTTGTTCTTGGAGAAGAAGAGGAGTTTGATGAAGAGGATGAGAAGAGAAAGGAACAGGGAGATGTAGGAGATTGTCTCCATGGTGGACAAGACGATTATGGAATGGGTGAAGAAGTGCTCTCTCTCTTATCTTATCTGTAAAAGATGAGGGGGATCAAAATTGGATGATGAAGGTCTTGTCTTCTTCCTTAGCCAAAAAAAAAAAAAAAAAAAGTCTGTCTTGTCTTCATATTCGAGCTGTTGCACATGCTATGCTATCTTCAGATTACCTAATTACACGCTAAAAATGGAATGATCCGGAGACATCTAATTTATGTATCAAATAGTCCAAAAATGAACAACCTGAATAACACTATACTATATAATTTTTGATCATTTAATGTATTTATAAAAAAATTTCAAATCATATAATTTTTATGCTGTAAACATGTAATTTGACGTCGTAGATCATGATTCATATCATCGGTGTTAAATTTTTACCGTCCAATGTGAATTTGATTGGATTTAAATTAAAATTTATTTGGATGCTGCTAGAGTCATCTCTTTAGTGCGTACAAAAATGTATGTCAGCTTATTTTGTGCGCGCGTGAGTACGCACGCGTTATTGGGATATTTTAATTGATCTTCTTGGAACAACCTACCCATGACGTGGTAGGTTTGGTGAGTATAGTGTCAGTATCCGGGATACATGGGATAGTCTGTACGTGCAAACGTTAGCACTGACGTGTTGCGCATTACCTGCTTGATTGTGGAATAATGTGTGCGGATGAGCAGGCCAAGCAGGAAAGAGACGATCGGACACTTTAATTTCTGTCCATGTTTCAGATGCTGATAGCTACCGATGACTACCAGTCAAGACACCCTTGTCACACGACCATTCACTGATTCCAACTGCAATCAGATTGAGCTGGAAGATGATTGATAGGTCATCTCTTTCATTTTATGTAAAATCTTGACCCTCTTGGATCATTTTTGGATTAAAATCCATAAATTCATTACCAATTTTAATTTATTTTTTTTTAAAAAAAATTAAGATCACAACAGGGTTCTTGAACCTCTATCCAATCTTCATTGCCGAGTTGATAAAACCACCCAATGGTGGTCGGTGTATGAATTTTGTACTGGTACGAAGTGTCGATGGCCATTGGAGGCCGATGCAACTGACAAGTGATCAGCATTAGGTTGGTCTTATTTTTTCCACGATCGAGTCCTATTTAAACCCTCTATCTCACTGCGATTGGCATCATCAAACCCCTCTTCGCTTCCTCTCTCTTCCTTCCTCACCTTTGGCAACTACTAAGCCACTGTAGCCCAGCACTGCCACCTTGTAGATCCCATTCTCCTCTCAAAAGCTGTTAATTTTTTGATTTTTTCTCCTGTTTCAAGCTTGATTCGTGCCTCTTTTGTCACCGAGAGTCTTCGCCGATGGTCGTGATCCACGACCACCACCATCACAGATAAGCCGTCCCTCCCTTTTTTTTCTTCTTTTGGCTTGGGATGCCACTGCCATGGTGGTAAGAGGCAGTGGCCCTTTTTCCCTTTTGGCTCTCCTGTGCACGGTCGGACTACCATCCCTAATTGCCGCCAGTAGTGTAACCACCTATCTTTTCTTCCGGCGATCTAGGTTGCACCACCACCTCTCTCCCTTCCTCAATTTTCAAGAGCCATGGGAGGGTTCTGTTTTGACCAGAGAGAAAAGAAAGAAAAGAGAAAAAGAGAAAGAAAGAGAGAGGAAAGAGAAGAGAGAGAAAGAAAAATTGAGAAAGAGAGAGGTAAGAGAAGAGAGAAAGAGAGGAGAAACAGAGAAAAGAGAGAAATAGATAGAGAGAGAAGAGAGGGAGATAGATTCAATCTCTCGAACCCATCTTGTGAATCAAATTCCAATCCAACTGAGGTTAGATCAATCTAATCTGTATGGATCTGATTTATAAATTGATCCAAATCCTGATCTAGATTGGGGCAGGCTAAAATTTTTTTTCCTTTGTACTATTTTTTCCTCAAATAAAAGCTAATTAGATTATTTTTGCTAGTGCTAGAGCCTTCGTCACCAGAAGAGCACCAGATCTAAGGATTGGATCGTGAACTAGAGATTGAAAATTTTGAATCTAATCAACTGTAACTTTCATCTATCTCTAGGATTTTACTTAACATATTTCTAGTATCTTCTAATATAGAATTACATAAAAAATTATAGTATTTAAAGAAAAATTGAGAGTTTGAAACAGTATGATTTTATGAAATTCAAAAATTTGGATCAAGCATAGTATTATCCTAATATATTGTAAATTTCAAATATGATAGTTCCTTTATATTGCATGAATTTTTGAAAGTAAAAATATCCTTTTATTTATAAAAATAAAATATGAAAATTTATGATATGCAAATAATTAGTATGTTGGTTACACAAAAAAGTTAATTTGACATTATTGAGAAAATAAATATGATTATTTAATTATGATAAAATTATGAGAAAAACTTTCTAATTAGACAATGATCTTGATCTAGCCAATGAGCTGATTGTTGGCCACACGTCAGAAACTAACCTTTTTTAAGTCTAGCTAGTCGGAGTAGATCGTTGGCAGAGTTAATTAGTCCTTATGGGCCTAATCAGTTAAAGCTGATTGTTGGCACGTGCTGATACATCATATATTTATTCTCAGGACTAATCTCTTTATCATATTATAGGACTAATTGTGATCATATGAATCAGAGCTAGTTTCCTTCGAAACCTAGTCAGTAGACTGATTACTGATACATACTGATGGATTAAATATTTTATATTCAGAAACTAGTCTTTTTCGAATCTTATCATAAGGCTGATCATGGCCGCAGTTATCAAAAATTGAGAGAAGATTTTATATTTTACTTTAATGCATAGCATATATTTTGAAAATTAAAATTATTTTAGTATATGTATCTATTATTATCAATTGTTATATTTAGAAAAAAAAATTAATTATACTTAATTGATCTCTCAGAGATGTTGGTAACTTACTGAGTTCGTAAAATTTACTTTCTCTTTTCTATTTTTTTGTTTCAGATCAAGAAGATCCTACGGGATTTAGGATTGATCAGTGAGAAGTATGGGATTTTTAGGTGTTAATTACTTATCAATCTTTGAATAAAAATTATTTTAGATCTTTGTTAGGGAATTTATGTTTCTATTAATTAAAAATATTAGTAAATTGACTTTTGCCACTGCTTGAGTTGGATTAATGGATTGATATATTGATCAAAAGACAAATCTTGCATATTCTTTAGGATTTTCACATGCCTGATTTGGATATTGGGTTCAAAGCATGACAAAGTTGTATCAGAGTATAGATTAAGATTTTACGGTAGATAGAACTTAGAATTTTGATTGATATCTTAAAACAGCTATTGGTACTAGCATTCCATTGAAGTGTCCATAATGTCTAAATTTTGTGGATATAAGACTTTGCTTAGATTAAGCATAGAAAGTTTACATTGATAAAATTTCGATTAAGTGTACAAAGCCTAGTTCAAGAGGAATGTAGTCAAGAGCTAAATATTTAATATATAAAGGTATATTTTGAGTTATATTATTTTGTGTTAGCATTTAATTTGGAAATCTAACCTTGATATGATCGTAGCAATTTCAATTTGATCAAAAGTTATTATAGATTACGTAAAAAAAATGTAGCAGGTTTGGATGCAATCTAAAATTTGTGGACAATTTGAAGAATTAAGTATGAAATAATGCCGCTAATACCTTAAGCGGCACTTTTATGAAATGTCGAGTTCATGTCGCCAATAATCGTGTCGCTGATTCATCAGTATGAATCAACGACACTTTCATTATGCCGCTTAAAGATTATTTATAGCAGCATTTTTTCAGTATTTACCAACATTTTAGTATTGCTGCAAATTTAATTAGCTGCATAAAAAAATGTCACACAAAGAATCAGTAAAAGAGAATGTTAGTAACAGCGGCATATCAAAATGTTACTAAATGTTAATTAGTGGCATTCATAAGTGCTGGTAAAACATTATTAATCAGCGGCAATTTTATGAATGTTGCTAAAAAGTTTATTTTATCAAATTTTTTAAATATTTATCAGTATTTTTGGAATGCTGCTAAATCATATAGCGGTACTGAAAAATGCTGCCCAAGGATAAGGTTAGTAGATATGGAGTAAATAGTGGTGATATAAAATATCGTTGCACTTTAATTAGTGGCATTTAAAAATGCTAGTAAGAAAAGTCTAAATTATAATGATAGATTTATCGATGCTTTTATATGCCAGTAATATCTTTATAGTTTAATTTTTTGAATACTTTTTCATAGCATTTCATATGCTAGTGAAAGTTATTTTGAATGCTTAAATATTATTATTTTATTTCACCTGTATAGGACCTGTTTGAAATATATATTGGATGTTCATTAATATATCATAAAATAACACATCCTACAACCATAATTATAAAATTGAAGAGTGCTCTTAATTAAACCATCAACATAAATCAATAATTTTCTTATTGATACCTTTTGAAAATAGTAATAACATCCCACAGATAAAATTAAAAATATAAATTCAATCTTAAATTAAAAATACAAACACTCCACAGAATAGATGAATCCAAAGTACTTCTTATAATTCATGAAAAACTATGTACACAAACATGGAAAAGAAAAACTAAATTCCAAAGTAATTCATCTGATGCCTATGCATGAGCTACCTGCAAAATAAAAATAAATCAAATATTTAGATCATGATTATATGAATTTTTATACAAAAATAATAAAATAATATATAAAGTATATTATGCTAATATGTTCATTACAAAAGTCGAAGGCCAGGCAATGTTTGCTCCAATGACATCTTTAATTCTTCTACAACGTCCATCAGAGATCTTATCAAAGGCTCATTATCTATTTTTACCATCTTAACATAAATCTCCCAAAATTGAGCCCCAAGTGCATTCTTTCCCACAATTTTGTTGGGGTCCTTACTGATAAGAGTTCCTATGGCAACATCAAGATGAGGTATTTTAAAACTCTTTATCACAACTTTATCGCCTTCCTACAAATAGAAATTCATATATGATAATATAAAATATCAAAAAAATCTTGAGTAGTAAATTTGCAAGATAAATCATTTAAAGCAAGATCCATTTACCTTCAGTGAAGAAGCATGCTGTAACTTTATCCTTTTTGCTCTATTTCTCTATAATATAAAAATATTATTTTTAGCTTTTATTGTAGCATAACTATTAGATGATTTTAGCTATATCATTAGTTTATGTAATTTCTGACCTATCATCTTTAAGATAAGAAAAAGAATGATATATATATATATATATATGGTTCTAGTGGGTGATGCATTTGTTAAACAAATGAAGAATATAATATGTAATATTAGGCGAGGTTTCAAATGTAAAGTAATAAATAATAAAATAAATTATTACAAGTTTAAAATTGTTACTTGATGACTTAGAGCAACATGACTTGAGGATGTCAAGCCGAAAGGATGTATTGGTGAATCCTTATGATCACTAGATGCATCAATTGGCTACATGAAATGATAAAAGAATTAAGTAAAATATTACTAATTCTATATTACATAAAATATTTTCATGTAAAATTTAGAAGGACTACTTATCTATTGTGTGAGGGGGGCACACATAAGTTTTCAATTCTATGCTTTGCAACTGTCAGATTACGTAGTTCTTGTACAATCTGCATGAGAGAAAAAAAGCTGAGCCTGCACCTCTGAGTATTTTTGCTCCATATCTGTGTACTTTTGTTGTACATCTGTGCACTTTTCTTGTAGTTCTTCCTTCTCTTGCCGATATACTTGGAGTTCTTGCTTCAAAATGCGGACCTCCTCTCTGGTTTCAGTCACCTTCTTTATGGCCTCGGCATGATTTTTATTCTTACCTCAATAGTTCTCAGGTGAGGGACCCAATTCTACCATTCGAATATGCCCATTTTTCTCTTGTCCCATGACTGTTGCATATAGATCATCAGGAGCGACACCTTTTTCTATTAATTCAGGATTGTGGACAGCTGCCTCACGTAGCTCATCCTAAAATAAAAAATCAACAATTTAGATGATTATAGATAATAATATAAAAATTAATTAAAAAAAATAGATAAGTGGTTAAAGCACTAGATGGACAATTTTTTGTGCTGCTGCATCATTTATAGGAGTCTTATATTTATGTTGATGAGTAAGAATGAAAAGCTCTGCTCGTGTGGGTGGTCTACCATCAATTGACTTTGAAGCCTGCAATCATAGAATTCTCAATAATAAGGTATGCATTTATTAGTAAATAAATTAATATGTAGCAATATATTTTTGTCCATGGAGTAGGAGATTGTGGGTATTTACCTACTCATCACTGATAGCTGCAAAGCTTTTTGTACCTCCTGTATAACTAAACTCTTGCTTTTCTCGACTAGATTTATTTTTAGTACTACGGTTCTAAGATAGTAAAAAAAAATCTTAATAGCTTAGTATATTCAAAAATTTAAATAACATATTTATGATTTTGAGGATGAAATAGTAAAAGTAAGCTATGCATGTTACCTTCGCTTCATCACTATTCCAAAATGATACTAGAACTTCATATTGTTTAGGAATGACTCTCTCATCAGGCATGGCATCACATTGCTGGACAGCAGATAGAGATGGATCATAAAACTTAGCTTTGAGATGACCTTTCCAATCCTTTCATTTTCGTGAAAGTGACTTCATAACCCAATCATAAAAAAATGGGTTGATGTCACATTTGCTCTGTAATGCATTGAGTAGATAAGTGTTATATAAATAAAAAATAATCAATACATTAAATTTCTAAGATATGAAACCATTTAATACCAGGATTATTCCCCACATACAGTCCTTCTTCTCATCTGGCATGGTCCTCCAATCTAAATGATTTATAGGTGCCAAGAAAGAAAACTTAGATGCATTATTTTCTATTGGCTGTCCTAAGTCATTTACTTTGATTGGCAAACGCACACCCTGTGGTAAACTTCAAATATCTTTACATTTCGTGGGGCCTCGAATATTCTTGTTGGCACATGCAGAGTCTATATGACATAAAATAGGAATGCAAAGTGAGCAATTATCATGAGAATATCTTTCAAATATGGAGAGTGCTTCTCCTAAGCTATTGAAATGTTATTGTTAAATTTAAAAGTTTACAAATATGGAGAGTGCTTCTCCTAAGCTATTGAAATGTTATTGTTAAATTTAAAAGTAGAGGCCAATGTCATGCCATGTCATGCCATGCCGTGCTGTGCCAATGCAAAATATATGTGCCATGCTAATGCAAAATGTGCCATGACATTTTACTCTTAATGCTACTACATGGAATGGTGAAATTTAGGTTTAGTAAGTCATAATATGCATATATAGGAAAAGCCCTATGAATTGGTTGTATTCCGAGCCACTTTGAGCATAAGACTAGATATGAAGTCAAATAAATATTAGTAATTAAAATGATAAAGATATTAAACTAAGAGATGAACCATCTCATTCATCAGTTCTATCCATGGATTCTTGTTCAAACATTTAGCAGCAAATTGATATGGAGGACGGATGCCCAGGCTCTCACCTAATCAAATGGACTCTCTGAACCTGACAGGAATACTCTCCTAAGTTGAGTTGTGCCACATCGGGACCCAAAAGAAAAAAGTGGCAGTTAAAAAAACTTCAAGGAAAAGGATTTGTGGCCACGTAAAAAGGAAAAGAGATACGGGAGTTTCAGCCATCAGCCATAAAAGACAAGCTCACTGTCCCTCCCTTACTCTGAAAATGATAAAATGGAGTTTTAGTACCTAGACAATTTTGGTTATACATGTCAAGAGACCTGAGGGTCACAGGCCAAGCAAGTGAATTGATGAGTCATTGTGCTTCCTTCAATATGCATGAGTATTAAAACATTGATATTACACATCTTACGTCTCAGCAAGTTCAAAATTTAGTGAACAAAAAGTTGGAAGATTTCAAAATTTGAAAAAAAAATCACTTGGATGCCCAAACCAACATATACGGAATATAAACAAAATATGTATTTTATACCTGAGATGGTAGTTGATCAGAGGAGTGCAATAAGGCCGATGAGGCTTGATGCCGATTGAAGTTAGTAGGCTTTGTGATAAATTTATAAAATAAATTAGCTTAGTAAATGCAATATTATTTAGAAAAAATATTCAATAAACATTAGATACCTATATGAGCATGTGAGACCAAAAGAGTAGAGCTTGATTGGGGTGGCCGACTTGATGAGGCTTGATGATGATTCAAGTTAGTGGGCTCTATAATAAAGTTACAAAATAAATTAACTCACTAAAGTATCATTTCTAAGAAATGATATTCAATATAAATTAGGTACATGTAAGATCATATGAGGCCAAAGGAATTGAGCTTAACTGGTGCTGCTGACTCAAAGAGGCTTGATGGTGATTCAAGTTAATGGGCTCTATCATGATGTTATAAAATAAATCAACTCACTAAATACCACTTAAAAATCATATTCATTAAAAATCACAAACCTACACAAGCATGCGAAGCCAAAGAAGTGGAGCTTGATAGGGGCAGCTCACTTGGTGAGGGCGACTGATGATGGTGGGGCCTCACACATGTCGAATTATGTTGTTGTTGGAAGTATCTACCAAGTGCCTAACCTGCTACTGCTTCATTCTGACTTTTGCGTGCTATAGTAACTATATGTGCAGTTCTAAAATGGACAAAACAAATTAAAGTTTATCAACATTGTATTAGAAATTAAACATGTATCGCATATGTAAATTATAGCTGGACAATTAAGAATATAATGCTGTTGCAGTATAAAAGCCACTTGTATTGTCATATAAAGAAAAATACTCTTGCAATATAAAAATCACTTGCATACATAATTATATCTTATACGTCTCATCTGATATGACACACATAAAATAAACTATTTTACAAATAAAACTAGAAGTCAAAAAGTAAACATTCAATCATCATCTTCAATATCATCGTAGTCATCTTTATCTCTAGGCTATGTTTGTTGAGTATCTACTTAGTTCGCTTCAATAGTAGTTCCATCAACATTCGATCTATCCCAATTTAATTGCATATCAAATGTGGTTAAGTCTTCTTCTATTCTTTCACCATTATATAGGTCACTCTCATAGTAAGCCTCTAAATCATCGAGAAGAATATCATCGCTCATTTCATACAAATTCTGTGGCTTTGTCCTGATAACCACCTACCAATCTTTGTCCATAGGGTCCTCTACATAGAAAACTTGTTCTGTTTGGGATGCACGGATAAAAAGTTCATCTGATACATTTTGTCTAGTACTTATTAACCTATTAAAGTTAACAAGAGTAAATCCAAAATCATCTTTGATTCCCCTACCTCGTGATGTCTCATCTACCCAATCACATTTAAATAATACAACCTTAAAGTGTCCATAATAATCAAGTTCGATTATATCCTTTAGGGCACCATAGTAAGTAACATCTCCTACAACAGGATTATTATCCCTAGCACTTGCAAAGCTTGATGTCTTCGCTGTAACAACAACTCCGCTATTTTGACATTTCTTGCTTCTTTCACGATCTTTAGTATGAAATCGAAAGCCATTTATGATGAATCCTGAAAATCTTCTTGCCATTTCATTAGGATCTTGAGACAGCCATCTAATTTCATTAGATACTTGAACATCGCCTTCCTTAAGGAGCTGGTCAATCTGTTTATATATGAGAAATTTTATTATAAGGATTAAATTATAATTACCAATCTTAAAAAGTAAAGATATGCCCATTAGATTTTATCTAACTCGATATAATGTAAAACTTACATGATCTGCAAACCATTCATAGAACGTATTATTATGCAAACGTTCTATGTCTCTTCATCTTGCATTGAAATTTTGCATCTCAAGTATAGCAATATGCTTCCTATCATGCAAGATTATTTAATATGAGATCAAAGAAGTTGCACTTAATTGTACATAAGGACTTCAGCTATTGAGAAATTTATCTTACTCAAGATACATGCTGATTGCAGGATAGTTAAATAGAACATAGCAATGTGCTTGTATCTTTGTTACACAATCAAGATCACAAGGCTCAAATTTTCCTATAGCACGATCGGTTTGTGAAAAATTCCTCCTTGTAGCTCACTAGTAGCATCATCATAGTTTTTTGATAACTTGTAGAACTTCGTTTCTATGCCATGCAAGTACTGTGAGCAAAATATAACACATTCATCTGCTATATACCCTTTTGCAATTGAACCCTTTAGATGACTTCTATTACGCACATAATATTTTAATTTAAGCAAGTACCTAGGCAGAAAAAGTGAGAGGTTTCAGAATAATATAGAAAAAAAATTATAATGTATAGGAACTTTAATAATATTGTATCGGTCCAGCAAGTCTAACCTCACTCGCTAAATGTATGGGCAAGTGAATCATAATATTAAAGAAAGATGGAGGAAAAATTCTCTCTATATTACAAAGTATAAGTGCAATCCGATCCTCCAATTACTGAATATCTACCACTCGAACAATTTTGGAGCATATTTCTTTGAAAAAAGTACATAACTCTATTATGACAGAACTGATATTTCTAGGCAATATTTTTCTTATAGCTAATGGAAGCAATTGTTGCATCAAAATATGGTTGTCATGGCTCTTTAGCCCTGTCATTTTGTGCTCTCTAATATTAACACGTCGTGATATGTTAGATGCATAACCATCTGATACTTTTATCCTCTTTAACAATTTAAAAAAAGTATCTTTCTCCTTTGGTGTCAATGAAAAACATGCCAGGGGCAAGTATGCTTTCTTACCCCCTTCAATCTGCTTCGGATGTAGTGCATGCCTTATATGCAAAAGTTCAAGATCGAGACGAGATTTCATATTATTTTTTATTTTTTCATCGATATTGAGCAATGTATTAAGCACACTGTCACATATATATTTTTTTCAATGTGTATGACATCAAGATTATGACGTAAGAGAAGGTCCTTCCAATAAGGTAATGAGAAAAATATACTTTTTTTCTTTCAACCTTTTGGCTTGTCAGCATTTTCGTCCCTTTTTCTTTTTCCAGATATACCTTCAGGTTTCTTTCCAAATGTGATAACATAATCCTCTAATTGCTTTAGAATATTAGCCCCAGTCAGTGGAGTAGGTGCAGAATCAAATTCTTTGGTATTATCAAATGAATAACTTTCATGACGAAATTTATGATCAGACTCTAAAAATCTGCGATGGCCCATGTAACAATATGTTGCCCAGCTATGCAACCCAAGAGGGGGGGGGGGTGAATTGGGTTTCTAAAAAATTTAAACTTAACTTACAACTTACGAAGAATACTTAACAATAGCAAGATAAGTGAGGAGAGTGTAATTGATGCAAGAGTAATGGTTGGATGCAAAAATGCAAGAGAATAAAGAAGTTTAAAAGGAGAGCAATTAAGCACAACACAAACAAGAGAATTTATAGTGATTCGGTGCCAACCTTGCACCTATATCCACTCTCCAAGGTCCTACTTGGAAATTTCAATCCACTAACTTGTATTCAACCTGAATACACTTATCGAAAACTCTGACTCTAGCTATCCCAAGCTAGTCCACTTATTTTCTGGGTATAAGCCAACCCAATACAATCCGATTCAAGGTTCGGATCAACCTTCCCACTTTTTAGAATCCTTCCAAAATAAAAAATAATGACTCAAAAAGAGTATTACAGTTAACAGCACAGAAATACAAAAGAACCTCCTTTAATGAGCGACTAAGGCATTAAATACACTTTACACAATTTGAAGGAAGCTCTTTCTGATTTTCTCAAGGTGGTTAGAGACTTGAATGAGCTCTTGAGGAGTTGGTGAACTTGAAATGAAAGCTTCTTGAATACTTTAAGTGGGCTCTTGCTTAAGGTTGAAAAGAATGTTTGAAGAACCTTTTTTAAAATTTCTCTCTTTTTTTCTTATCTTTGATTCCCTCCTTTAAATCCCTTTATATAACTTCAAATAATGGTGGAGAGTAATCTGGGCTGAAATAGAGCCGTTAGAGCACATTAAATGAGCATTAAATGTAATTGAAACGGGTTAAAAACTAGCCGTTGCGAAACTTTTTCGTCACAGGGGTCGACTCTTAGGGTCGACTCATAGGGTCGACCTCTGTGGAATAGAACAGAAAAATGACTGTTCTGTAATTTTGGCCTGCAAAGTAGCAGAGATCGACTTATAGGGTCGACTCATGCCAAGGGATCGACCCATGGGGTCGACTCACAAAGAGTGCCAGCCAAAATTTCAGTGTGCCGTTCAGCCCTTTAAGCCATGAGTCGACTCATGGGGTCGACTCAAAAATAAAAACCTAGTTTTCTTACAAAATACACTTTCAAAAATGTTAAAATTTCCTCCAATGGATTGTACGTCTTCAGTTCTTGCTCTTGAGGCTTCTAAATTAGGTCTTGACAAAATTATGATTTTGCCCCTGAAATGCAATAAGTCTTTTTCCAAGTCAGAATCATTAGTGATCCCCTCAAATGCTTTGTAATCATCAAAATTAATTCAAGGAGCAACAATCTCCTCTTTTTTGATGATGACAAAATATTTGAGTAAAAGCATATAGAAAGCATTGAACATTAATTTCAAATTTATGAAGATGCATCACTTAGATATTATTGCCAAGTATTGAAATGAGATGCATCATAAGCAGTTTAAGGAATAAATTTAAAATTGGCTGAAAATCTGAAATTTGCTTATAAGTGCATTTGCCTGGAAAGAAAAAACTAATTTTGATTCTTTGGCATATGACACAAGTGTTGTTTATTCTTTAATGCTCTTATTGCTTAATCAAAATCCTCTTCTCGATTTTTGAATTAGTTAATGTGCAATCTTTATTGCTCTTATTGCTTTGCTCAATCTCAATCTTGATTCTCTACTTCTCCTTTTTGACAGCATCAATTGAGATTCTCTACTCCTCTTTTTTTGAATAAATTTTCTCTATTCCTTCCTTTTGATGGGATCAATTTTATATTTTTAGCTTCCTTCTTTATTGCTTATTGTTTTACTCCCCCTCAATATAGCAATCGTAAAAAAATATATCAATTTGCTCATTGAAAAGATATTGCTATTCAAGTATTTCAGAATTTAAAAGTAACTCCATTTGATCAGAGATATTCATTGAAAGTTAAAGTATATATATATCTAAAAGACAGACTACACTGGATCTAGTAGATATCATGGCTGGATGGATCGGAGTCTGATGAATCAGAGATAGGATGAGGGGATGAAGGATCATGTCCACGAGCTTGACCTCGACCGCGTCTGCCTCTGCCACGGGTAGAGGTGCTAGCACGAGTGGAGGGGTGAGAAGATCCTGAAGCCTAAGAAGCAAAGGACTGAGCTACAAGAGAGAGTCTGATGGTGTCCAGAAGGTTCAGAGCTCTCGAAACAGATTGTAGTAGTGCAGTGAATTGAGTGGAAGCATACTCACTAGAGTCCCTGATCTCTCTCCTCAGAAAGTCAAAACCACTCTCTAAGACTCCTCGCAGTCTGGCTGCCTCCACAGATAGGTCTGAGACCTCAGTGATGTCCTCATGTGGCTGTGGATGGGCTAGAGCTAATACTTGCTTCTGCAAGTCAAATACTCTGCCAGTCAGCCTCACTACACAATCCTCAAGCTGCTCGATGCGTACTAACTGATCAGAAATTATCTGGAACACAGTGGAGATGTGGAGGATCAGTGTCTGATCAGATACATCGTGAGATATCGATCCCTGAGCAAAAGCTGAAATACCCAACTGACATGATAGTATGGAAGCTACACGCTGAGATATCATCTCTATCTGATCATCAGCCAATCTGATCTTTGAAGGATGTGCTCTGCTATCCGGCTGCTAAATTGAAGTGTGCCTCCTCACAGACTCTGACGGCCCAGCCTCATGGTCAGAAACAAACTGAATATCTGGAGATGCAGCCCTGTGATCACGGAGAGGTGATGATGGTCCTTCCTCCTCTGCTCTGTCCTCAGCTCTCTCTTCGATACCTTTTGTCCAACCACCATCAATCTTGGAAAATCCCATGCGGTGCAGAGTATGGCGGTTGATAGTGTCGGAGTGAGATAGCCTAGCTACTGCCTCTCCCTCAAAGCTAACTCCAAACCTCTTAAATACTAAAGTGAGAGCCATACCAAAAGGCAAATATGCCTTGGACCTATTCAAGATCTCTCTCATAGCTTCAGTCATCAATGTCGGGAGGTTCAAGGGGGTTTGAGTAATAACATCAATACCAAAGTCTTCGAGTTGTTGCTTAATCCACAAGATTTGAGCACAACAACTTCCGACTGTAATGTATTCAGCCTCGGCTGTAGACAGAGCTACCGAATTTTGTTTCTTACTAAACCAAGAGATTAAGTTAATTCAAAGAAATTGGCAAGTTCTACTAGTACTTTTTCTATCTAATTTACATCCAGCAAAATCGGCATCTGAATATTCTATTAAAACAATTAGTGAGTCCTTAGAATACCATAATCCTAAAGTTTGTATACCATTTAAGTATCTAAGGATTCTTTTAACTGCATTCAAGTGTGATTCTTTTGGATTTGATTGAAAGTGAGCACACAGGCAAACACTAAACATGATATCAGGTCTACTAGTAGTTAAATATAGTAGAGAACCAATCACGTCTCTATAAAATTTTAAGTCTACACTTTTACCTTCTTCATCCTTGTCAAGCTTACATGTTGGGCTCATGGGTGTGCCAATTGATTTGGAGTTCTTCATTCCAAATCTTTTGAGTAATTCTCTTATGTACTTGCTTTGGGTGATGGAGATTCCTTCCTTTGTTTGTTTGATTTGGAGTCTGAGGAAGAATGTAAGTTCTCCCATCATGCTCATCTCGAACTCTCCCTGCATGAGCTTTGCAAAATCTTGACAAAGAGTTTCATTAGTAGACCCAAAAATAATGTCATCAACATATATTTGTATAACTAATATATCATCTTGATTTCTTTTAATGAAAAGAGTTGTATCTACATTTTCTCTTGAAAAATTATTATTAAGTAAAAATTTGCTTAGCCTTTCATACCAAGCCCTGGGTGCTTGTTTCAAGCCATATAGAGCTTTATTTAATTTAAAAACATGATTAGAAAAAGCACGATTTTCAAAATCTGGAGGTTGTTCTACATAAACTTCTTCAGCGATATATCCATTTTAAAAGATACTTTTGACATCCATTTGGAATAATTTAAATTTTATAAAGCAAGCATAAGCAAGTAGAAGTCTAATTGCCTCTAATCTAGCAACAAGTGCAAAAATCTCATCAAAATCAATTCTTTCTTCTTGATTATAACCTTTTGCAACTAATCTTGCTTTATTTCTTATCACATTTTCATGTTCATCCAATTTATTCCTATATACCCATTTTGTGCCAATTATTGAATAGTTTTTAGGTCTAGATACTAAGGTCCACATATTATTTCTTTTAAATTGATTAAGTTCTTCTTGCATTGTATTAATCCAATTAAAATTTTTTTCAGCTTCATTTATGGTTTTGGGTTCAAGATGAGAGACAAAAGCACAATGATTAAATGCATCTTTAAGAGAAGAATGAGTTCTTACACTATGTGTAGGATCACCAATGATTAGTTCCTTGGGATGATTGTGATCATACCTCCATTCTTTGGGTAGATTGTTTGTACCTTGAGGTTGTTCTTATCGTTCTTCACCTTCCTCATCTTGTTTGTCTTTATGTTCTTCATCATCTTGAATTATTGAATCTTTTATAGTGATCTCCTTCATCCCTTCTATAAGAGGATCTGCATCATTAAAACCTTCATTCTTCCTTGAAGGAAGATCGTTAATTTCATCAAAGACAACATGTATTGACTCCTCTACTACTAAGGTTCTTTTGTAAAAAACTCTAAAGGCTTTACTAGAAAAGGAGTAACCAAGAAAAATTGGTTCATCGAATTTTGCATCAAATTTTTTTAATCTTTCTTTACCATTATTTAATACAAAACATCGGCAACCAAAAATATGAAAATATGCAATGTTTGATTTTCTTCCTTTCCAAAGCTCATAGAGAGTTTTCTTTAAAATTTGTCTAATTAAAGCATGATTTAATATGTAACATGCTGTGTTAATTACTTCCATCCAAAAATATCTTGGACGGTTGCTTTCACATAGCATGGTATGGGCCATTTCTTCAAGAGTTCTATTTTTTCTTTCTACTATCCCATTTTATTGGAGTATCCTAGGTGTTGAAAAATTATGGTCAACTTCTTTTTCATCACAAAACTTCTCAAAATCTTGATTTTCAAATTCAGTTCCATGATCACTTCGAATATTTTGAATTGAAAAACCTTTCTCATTTATGACTTTTCGATAAAATTTAGAGAAAACTTGAAAAGTTTCATCCTTGTGTCCCAAAAAAAAAACTCATGTAAAACGAGAAAAATCATCAATAATTATAAAATCATATCATTTTCCTCCTAGACTAGTAGTTCTAGTAGGTCCAAATAAATCCATATGCAATAATTCTAATGGCCTAGTAGTTGAAATAATATTTTTAGATTTGAATGAAACTCTTGTTTGTTTACCTAGTTGGCATGCATCACAAATTCTATCCTTTTCAAAGTTCAATTTGGGTAAACCAATAACTAATTCTTTCTTAATGAGTTTTGAAAGTGAATGCATGCTAATATGTGCAAGCCTACGATACCAAAGCCAACTAGTCTCATTAATCTTGGCATCAAGGATACTAGACATTGCATGTTTATTTTGGATAGATCATTCAAATCTACCATATAAACATTGCCATGTCTATGCCCAATAAATTTAATGCCTTCATTAATAGGACTAGTTACAATGCAAACAGAAGTTCAAAAATAACTTGTATCCTTTATCACAAAATTGACTGATGCTTAATAAATTATGTTTTAAACCATCTACTAATAAAATATTTTTAATGTACTTGAAGGGAGTAATACCAATGTTACCTATACCGATGATCTTTCCTTTGTCATTGTCTCCAAAGGTGACCATCCCTCCATTTTTAGCATCAAGTGTGATGAATTGGGATTCATCACCAGTCATGTGTCTCAAGCATCCGCTATCAAGATACTAATTTCAGTTTGCTCCTTAGGATGCTAGACACACCTGCAAGCAAAAGTTAAGTTTTTACTTTAGGTACCCAAGCTTTCTTGGATCCTTTTTGGTTAGTCACAATGGTTCCTTTTGGAATCCATATTTTCTTTGCATTAGAATTTAAGAATTTGTTAGAGAGACAAGTGTATGACTTGTGATCTATTTTATCACATTTGAAACAAGTAATGTTTGAGAACTTGTTGTTTGAAGAGTTTACATAGATATTTTTTAGAAACTTTTATTTCTTTAAGCGGTTGTAACCAAGACCAGCCTTATCCTAAACAGCCTTTTGATTTTCAAGAATCATATTCAGTTTATTAGAACTTAAGATGAATTTTTTAACTATTGATTTTAGCTTGGCAATTTCATTCTTTAAGTTTAGATTTTTTTGAAGCAGGATAGATTTTTCATTTGAAATGTTCTCATTTTGTTTTAGTAAAGATTGATTCTTTGATTTTAACTCTTTGTTCTTTACCCCTAGCTTCTTTAGTTTGTCAATTAAATCATAAAAAGCTTCATAAAGTTCTTCAAAGGTAAAGTCAACAGGAGTATCAGAATTTACCTCATTTTCATGTGCCATAAGGCACAAGTTGGCTTGTTCATTTGAGTCTTCTTCTTTGGAGCTTGACTCATCACTTTCACTTCAGGTAGCCATCATGGCCTTCTTCTTATACTTTTTGGGACCCTTCTTCAGTTGTGGGCATTCAGACTTAAAATATCTTGATTTCTTGCATTCGTAGCAAATAAAGGGTTGTTCTTTATCCTTTTCTTTGCTATATTTCTGTTTTGTGGGTGGCCTCTTCCTCATTCCTTGTTTCTTTTTCTTCAAAAATTTCTTAAACTTTCTAGTAATGAGAGCCATTTCTTCATCCTGCTCTTTATTTTCCGTATCATCAGTTTCTTTATCAAGTTAAGCCGTGGATTTGAGGGCGATTATCCTCTTCTTTTTGACTTCTTCTTCTTGATGTTGTTTCATGCTCAACTCATGTGTCATCAGTGATCCTAGAAGCTCTTCCAAGGGTAGGACATTCAGATCCTTGGCTTCTTGGATAGCAGTCACTTTGGCTTCCCAAGTTCTTGGTAATGACCTAAGAATCTTCCTTACGAGGTCACTATTAGAATAAGACTTACCAAGACTTTTCAGATCATATATAATATCAGTAAAATGAGTAAACATTTCAGTTATAGATTCATCATGCTCCATTTTAAAAAGTTCATATTTATGCACGAGCATGTTAATTTTGGATTCTTTTACTTGATTAGTTCCTTCATGAGTTACTTCTAATCTATCCCATATTTTCTTAGCAGACATGCATGTTGATATACGATTGAATTCATTAGCATCTAAGGCACAATACAAAATATTCATGGCTTTAGCATTTAGTTGAGCCATTTTCTTATCAACCTCATCCCATTCTTTTTCGGGTTTGGTTGATTTCACACCATCAATAATTTTAGTGGGTGTGTGAGGGCCGTTTACTATGATACTCCACATATCATAGTCAAGTGTTTGAATGAAGATTTTCATCCGAGCTTTTCAATAGGTATAGTGAACCCATTGAAAAGTGGAGGTCGGTTAGTGGACTGTCCCTCAGCTAGAGAAGTGCCAACTTGAGTTGCCATAGATCTTTAACTCTTTGATGGTTAAATCAAAGTAGGGCTAGAGCATCGGGCTCTAATACCACTTGTTGCCCAGCTATGCAACCCAAGAGGAGGGGTGAATTGGGTTTCTAAAAAATTTAAACTTAACTTACAACTTATGAAGAATACTTAACAATAGTAAGATAAGTGAGGAGAGTGTAATTGATGCAAGGGTAATGGTTGGATGCAAAAATGCAAGAGAATAAAGAAGTTTAAAAGGAGAGCAATTAAGTACAACACAAACAAGAAGATTTATAGTGGTTTGGTGCCAATCTTGCACCTACATCCACTCTCCAAGGTCCTACTTAGAAATTTCAATCCACTAACTTGTATTCAACCTGAATACACTCGTCGGAAACTCTAACTCTAGCTATCCCAAGCTAGTCCACTTATTTTTCGGGTACAAGCCAACCCAATACAATCTGATTCAAGGTTCGGATCAACCTTCTTACATTTTGGAACCCTTCCAAAATAAAAAATAATGACTCAAAAAGAGTATTACAGTTAACAGCACAGAAATACAAAAGAAGCTCCTTTAATGAGCGACTAAGGCATTAAATACACTTTACACAATTTGAAGGAAGCTCTTTCTGATTTTCTCAAGGTGGTTGGAGACTTGAATGAGCTCTTGAGGAGTTGGTGAACTTGAAATGAAAGCTTCTTGAATACTTTAAGTGGGCTCTTGCTTAAGGTTGAAAAGAATGCTTAAGGTCTGCAAGATCATCATCGATGGAAATAGCTACGAGAACATCATCTCTCAAGAGATCATTTCTAAGCTGAATTGACTACTGAAAAGCATCCTTAGCCATATAAGCTTTCATGGTTCTAAAAAGAGAGCATGGTGATCATTGATAGTTGCTGTCTTGTATCATTTTCTATCAGCAAAAGTACTTCGATGAAGTTTGAAGCAACATCATTGTTATGAATGCATGCCATCTACTTTTGGGAAGGCCTTAGTAGTATGATCATAGGGTCACTTATGATAGATGCTGGAATACTTATTCATTCAAAAGTACCGTCAGAATATTACTTTGGCATTGATGAAGATTGAGGACCAATCTAAGCCAAATCTAAAGAATAGCATCAATCTTCCAATGATTTTTTTTACTTGGAGAAAGCAATAGAGGCTCCTAACTTGAGGATGAGTTCTTTCCAGCTTAGAGAGTATGATGCAGATCTCTTAGTGGTACAAATTGTGATTTGAAAAATTAGATCAAAAGGATAAGAAATTGGACTGATTGCATCTGACTCTATCAATTTTGATACTGCTATGCTAAAATAGGCATAATTTTTTCATTCAGTGTCAGAATCGCTATAATGATTTTAATTCAAAAGCTCTTTTTGTGCTCTACAAGTCTGGTACTTCATCATTACTTTAATTTTAGAGTATATAATTTAATCATTTGATAGGTCAACGAAAGCCTGAAAGAATCCTAGTCGAATTAGGAGTTTTAATCCTCATGTTAATCTTTTTCTATTTTATTTCAGATTTCTTTTGCTATTAGGTTAGGACTTTTGCTCTATAAATAAGACTCCTTTGGCTAACATTGTAATCAGAGTTTAGTTTATTTCACAATCATTGAATCAAAACTTCAGAGAAGAGGGTTTCTTTTTTTTTTTTGCTATTTTCTTATTTCGTACGTCTTCTTTTTCTTTCCATCGAAATGTGACCTAGGTTACATCAGTAGCCCTACGAGCCTAGTGGCTTTACTATCACTCCAAATTTTGGAGTCTAATTTTATTGTTTGATAGTCAGTAGGAGTCGAAAGAATCCTAGTTGATTAAGAGTTTTAATCCTTAGTTAATCCTTTTCTTAAATTATTTCAGATTTTTTTGCTATTAGGTTCGGATTTTTACTCTATAAATAAGGCCCCTTTGGCCAATATTGTAATCAGGGTTTAGCTTATTTTTGTGATATTGAATTAAAACTTTAGAGAAGAGACTTTCTTTTTCCTTTGTCATTTTTTTATTTCATGCTCTTCTTTCTCTCTCTATCCAAATGCAGCCTAGGCTACGTCAACCCTCCACCCCACTGTGATCGGCATCACCAAACCCCTCTCCACTTCCTCTCTCTTGCTTCTTCTCCTTTGGTAGCCACTGAGCCATAGTAGCCCAGCATCACCACCCTATAGATCCCATTCTCCTCTCAAAAGCTGTTGATTTTTCAGCTTTCCCTCTATTTCGAGTTTGATTCGTGCCTCTCTTACAAGCGGAAGTCTTCATCGATGGTCATGACCCACGGTCTTCACCATCACCAGAACCTGTCCTCCTCTCTTTTTTCTTTTGGCTCGAGATGTTGTTGCCATGGTCGCAAGGGGCAGTGCCACTTTTCCCCCTCTTGGGTCGCTTGTGCACAGTCAGACCACTATCCCTAGCCACGATCGATCATGCCACCACCCCTCTTCCCCTTCAGTGGTCTGGGTTGCACCACCACCCTCCTCCCTTCCTCAATTTTTAAGAGCCATGGGAGGGTTCTATTTTGTCCAGAGAGAAAAAGAGAAGAGAGAAAGAGAGAAAGAGAAGAGAGAGATAGAAAGAGACAAAGAGGAAGATAGATACAATCTCTCGATAGATTCAATCTCTCGAATGCACCTTGTGAAGCAAATCCCAATCCGACTGAGGTTAGATCAACCTAATCCCTATAGATTGACTTATGAATCGATCCAAATCCTAACTTAGATCGGAGTTAGACTACAATTTTTTTCTCTTTGTACTATTTTTTCCTCAAGCGAAGGCTAATTAGATTGTATTTTGCTAGTGCTAAAGCCTTCATCACCAAAAGAGCACTAGATCTAGGGATTGGATCATGCATCAAAGATTAAAAATTTTGAATTTGATCGACTTTAAGTTCCATCTATCTCTGAGATTTTACTTAACATATATTGATATTTTCTAATATAGAATTGTATAAAAAATAATAGTATTTAAAGAAAAATTGAAAGTTTGGAAAAGTATGTATTTTATGAACTTCAAAAATTTGGATCAAGCATAGTGTTATCTTGATATATTACAAATTTTAAATATGATGGTTCCTCTATGTTGCATGAATTTTTGAAGACAAAAATATTCTTTTATTTCTAGAAACAAAATGTAAAAAATTATTATATGCAAATAGTACTGCAACAAAAAAAGATATTTGCGATGCAAAAAAAGCATCACAAATACTAAAATTTATCATAAATAATTATTTACAATAAAAATTTTATCGCTAATAATTAGTCGCTAAAAATAGAATCATAAATAATATTTTATGATGAAACATAAAATTTGTTACTAATAATAAATTTTTTATGATGAAATATTTTCATCATTTTTTTTTAAATTATTTGCGATAAAAAAATTTGCATCCCAAATAGGCAATTTTATGATGGAAATATATTTTCATGGTAAATAAACTTATTTATGATGAAAATTTTTATCATAAATAATTTAATAAATAAACTTAATTTTTTTTAAAAAATAAAATAAATTATTTATTTACAATAAAAATTTATGTCATAAATATTTTCATCATAAAAAATATATTATTTATGATGAAAATCTTTGATAGTAATAATTTTAATTTTTTTTAAATTTTAAAAAATAAATTATTTGTGATAGAAATCTTCCATTGCAAATAAATTTATTTGCAATGATACTCCATCATAAATAATTTTATCACTAATTAAAATATAATATTTTTTAAAAAATAATTTATAAATATATATATTTTAATTTATATTTTTAATATTTTATATTTATAATCTATAAAATTAAAATAAAAAATTCATACAATAAATCTAAAAATAAATTGATTATTTTATTATATTAAAATATAATTTAAAAAAATAAATTTAATAATTATAAGAGATCCAAAATAAAAATAAAAAAATATAAAGACAAGCCGTTGGCTATCAAATATTAGCATCTGAAGAAGGAGAACGGTGGAGCAGGATGGACCAGCCTATTGCTACCTCATGAGCTCCATCATCAGCTCTATTTACTCCATCATCTGCATCTAAAATAACTTATATTAGTCAATGGATGTAGTCAACTCATTAGCTCACTGTCGATCCTTAATAGTCTGTCTCTATATCTCTGTCAGTCGGACATTGCAGGCAGCATGGACGTCAGCCCTGGACGAGCATGAGGATGGGAGAGCTCTAATCCATATCCTAGCCTCCTAATATAACAGGGTCTCATACTAAGCATCTGATCATAGATCTTGTCATCTGTGAGTGTGGATGAGCTCTCAGAGGTAGATTGGGATCTCATCTCTATCATATGATTCTAAAAATTAAAGTTATAGCTATTATAAATTTATACTGAAAATCAAAATATCAATGAAAAAAATAGTTGAAAAAACTTACATAAAGCTTTTGGCTCCCCACCATCCACTGCCCTGACCGTCGCTGGTGGTCCGCTAGTAGATCTGAATCCTATTAGGAAGATTGCTGCTCTCCATATCTCTCTGTAATTTAAGAATAATTAATAATTTTTTTTAAATAGTTAAAGAGTTAAAATATACTAAATAAAAATTACTTACCATTTGCTCTATATGGCAAGCGAATGGCCTCGAACCCCCACAATGCAAGATGGTCTGTCTCTTTTGATTCACAGTATTTCAGATAGATCGATCTTGTAGAATTAACAGTCAAATTAGTAACTAACTAAATTTAAAAATAAATGATTCAATTATTAAACTCTAAAAAAAAATTTGGATGCTTAACCTAATATATCGGGTCCTCGTACCTATGGCATATAACAGCCCAGTTCTCGATACTGATGCTGTCATATGGTTGTTGCCGCACTGCCTCTACCCTTTGGTCCTGCACTATAGCATACTAGTGGTGATGAATGTGATGCCAGTAATCTTTGAAAAACGAGCATAGATGGTCATCCATAGCTCGTCGCATATAATCATGTTCAAAATCAACAATATCAAATATAGCCTGCTAATAACAAATATTATAAGAATACAGTACTAATTAAATATTTTACTAAATATTATTTTACCTGTAAGTGGCTATAGAAGACCTCTCTCTAAGTCGATGTGACATGATGCCAATCGAAAAGCGTCATATGGGCATAGCTACAGCATATGATGTCCAGCTCAATCTGCCATGGCTCGCACTATCCTCTAATGGGCATGGTGAAGCGAGCAAAATCTTGATACAGAGATGCTACCCCTCGTGCTCACATCTCTAATACTTCAGGGTGAGGTTCTTTGACAAACTTTGCCCTCGTCTCACCACCTGCATCGAATGATCTGAAACAATAATGAATAAATCATTAGTATGATAGTTATCTATAAACCTAATAGATACAATTAAAAATAACTTTTATTATATAAAAAATATTAAAATAGCACTTGGACCCACCTTTGTAGTACTTTCTGGTGGCTCTGATAGTGCGGCAGTGAAATGGGAGAAGGCTCATCCTCAAGGATAGGCTGGAAACTCGAACGTGACCGTCTCCCTCCTAACATCATACCTGCAATGCTTAAACTATGCATATAACTAATTGATATATAAATAAATATAATAATAAAAAATACATAAATGCTAATAAATAGAATTGTATTGCATACTATTATTGTAAGAGAAGATTTAATAAAGAATATTGATCTATTCATCAATATCCATATCCTTTTCAATTTGTAGATCCTCCTCTGAATCACAATAATCAACTAACGTACCATCTTCTGTCTCATTATCATTTATGAATTGATCATCGCCTTCGAATCATCAAGATTAAATACAAAATTAGCTTCAACTTCATTGGATGACAGATCAGTCCTATTCAAAGAGTTGTTACAAGTTCTTCATCAACAAGGAGCTTGATCAATGTTTATTTTTTCTTTTGAAAAGCTTTCCCTATATGTAGATTTGAATTTTCGTCTATCTCTAGTTGGTTTGGCATGTCATATACACTTTAGGTATTATTTTTTTTACGACATGTCAATCATCTCGATACTTCGGATCCTTCAAATATATTACTTGTTTTGCTTAAGTTGCTAATATATATGGCTCACTCTGATACCATATTTATGCAAAATTTATATTGGTAAAGTATGGATCGATATGAATACTGATCTTCTCATTGCTAATATCCCACCATTCATACTAAAATAAGAATATCGAATTATTGGACTCATACTTCAGTTCTATGATATCTATCAATACACCAAGATATTCAATCTCATCTTCTTCTACATATCCTATTGTAGTAATCCACTATTTTGGATCCATCTTTGCATCTGAAGCTTTTTTATATAAAATCTCATTCCTCCAATGATGCAGGATGAGTAGTGATTAATTCTTTGATCGAGGCTACATGCTAAATCATATAATTCATTGATCGTACCTTCTTCTTTATTGAAATGCTTAGATTTCATCTACAATATAACATAAAAAATTATATTAGTTCAAATAATTAATTTTATAATTATTAAAATATAATATAATACTAGTGGAACTTACATGGTCTCCAAATTATTTTGTAATTTTTTTTCTATATCGATCATCAACATCTATATTATTCTTCCTGGATAGTATATTCTTGTGCTTACTGCAACAAGTCATGATTTTTAATTTTATATCGATATGAAAAAATTAGTTAGAACATTAAAAAGTATGCTAAGATGGTACTTACTCAATGAAATCTTTAATTTCTTTATAATTATTTAGAATATAGAAGTATGCCTTAGATAGCTTATTCATGTCCATAAACTCATATCTCCTTCCACCTATGGGTCGAACCATTTGTTTGAACATGGACAGTGTCAGCTCATCGTCACCCATTTATGGTCTATGTTATGATCTGCATGATTGAATCTTATTTCGATATCATCAAGATACATCGAGCAGAATATGACACACTCTATAGCTATGTATGCTTCTGTTATAGATCCTTTAGGCTGTACCTTATTATGCATATACTTTTTTAGGATATACAAAAATCTATAAATAAAAATAAATTTAAATTTAACTAATACATTTACATCTTATAACTGATATGATAAAAAGATTATGATTTCTTTATCTTTCAATAAGACACATCCATCGATAATGTAATGGTCCAGCCAAAAGAGCTTTCTTTGGAAGATAAATAGTCAGGTGTACCATAACATCAAAAAATGATGATGAAAAAATTTTTCTAACTTACAAAGAATGAGCACAATATCTTTCAAAATTTCTCAAGTAAGTTAATTTTTAATTTTTGACAATATAGTTCTTGGACGAATACTCCCAACTCAATCAATGCAGCTGGAACATCACCACTCAGATAGCCATGCATGATCACAGGAAGCAAGCACTGCATCATCACATGAGAGTCATAACTTTTTATGCCAGAGATATTACCGTCGTTGTTGTTAACACATCGTGATACATGTGAAGCGTAAGTATCAAAAAATTTTATGATTTTGAACCATCAATAGAAACTCTTATTCTTCTTGCCAAATAGTGAATAATATGCATGTGGTATAAAAAAATTATCACCAGGGTGAACTAAATGCAACTCTGACTGTATTCCTATTTCTTGCAAATCAAGATGAGCTTTTGAATTTTATTTTATTTTTTTTGTAATACTCAACACTGTACCGATGATATTATCACAAATATTTTTCTTAGTATGCATTACATCCAGGTTATGATGAAGTAGTAGCTACTTTCAGTATGGTAGTTCGAAAAATATGCTTCACTTCATCCAATTCAGCTTAGCTTCAATATGCTTTCACTTACGTGTATCCAATATTTTTTCAAATTTTACATTTTCAATGACTTCAAGTTTTTCTAAAACTTCTGCTCTACTTAACTCTTTAGGTGGTAGACATCGATCGGAGTTACCATCAAAAATTGATTATAACAGGTCTTCCAAGAGTGATTAGCAGGTAGAAATCATCGATAACCTAGGAAGTAGATTTTTTTTCCATACTTTAAATGTAAAGAGGATGTATCCTTGTTGCATATTGGACATACCAGATATCCTTTGGTACTCCATCTAGATAAGTTTCTATATGTAGAAAAATCATTTATGATCCATAAAATTGAAGTATGCAACTTAAAATTTTTTCGACTGATAAAATCATATGTCTGTACTCTATTTTCTCATAGCTCCTTCAGATCATCGATTAAGAGTCATAGATATACATCAATTTCATTATTTGCTGCTTTTGGACTCAAAATCAATAGTGACATAAAAATAAATGATTCTTTCATGCACTTCTAAGGTGACACATTATATGGTATTAGCATCACTGGTCACACACTATAGGAAGTACTCAAATTGTCAAAGGAATTAAATTTATCTATCATTAGATCAAGTCAGATATTATGCGGGTCACTCGCAAAGTGCGAATGCTTTGCGTCAAAGTCTTTCCACACCACAGAATCAATCGGATGGCTAAGTATATTCTCCTCCAGAATCTGCTGCTCATGATGCTATCTCATTTCTTTAGCTATTTTTATAGACGTATACAACCTTTGAAGTCTTGAAATCAATGAAAAATATCTCAAAACCTTATGAGATATCTTTTTTCCTTTTCTATTATCGATTTTGTATCAAAGCTCATTGCATTTCAGATTTTCACTTCTGGTTCATTCTCCTTATAAAATAATATACAGTCATTTTTACAGGTATGTATAGGAATATAGCCAAGTCTTAATTTCTGAATGTATATTTTTGCTTCAAAATATGATTTCGAAAGTCTCTCTCTATCGGAAAGAGCTACTTTAATTAATGCCAAATTTTAGTCAAATGACTTTTGACTCCATCAGTTCATGGTTTTAATATGAAGTAATTTGATCACAAACTCTAACTTGAAAAACTTTACACAATTTGGGTAGACTGGCTCTCGTGCATCCCTTATAAGCTTTACAAACTATTCAGAAGTCTCTTCTATCTCATTAATATTGTGTTCATAATTAGAACTGCCTTCAGATGCACTAGTACTCATGGGTACATTTGAGCGAACATCCTGATATAAATCATCCAATAGTGAACCTATACCACCACACTCGATAGGTTTAGTAGCATCACTATCATCTTCAATATCATCATCGTCATGCACAACTTCATTTGGATTATCCTCCTCAAGCCATATCCAGTGAGTATACTTTTTGTCCATACCATAACGTAGCAGATGCTTCTCAATAAGTGATATGTGATGATACACCATATTGACACATCTCTTGTATGGACACTTTATCCTATTGGTACTGTCAGCCTTACGCCATGCAAATTTTATAAAATTTCGAACACTTTTTTGATATTCAGGCAAGAAAATATCTCTAGCATTCATCAAACTTTTGTTGATATCCATCTAATAAAAAAAAATCATTAGCAATAAAGAAAATACCCCTGGCATTCATCCAAATCGGATCCCGATGGGATCCAGATCGGATCCTGATGGGATCTCGAATAGAATCTGGAACCACCCCTAGCATGGATCTCGAATCAAATCCCGACCCAGATCCTGGACCAAATTCTAATCCCAATCATTTAAAATGACTTACATAATAAACATAAATGCAAGGCAATTACTACCTAATTATTTTATCATTTAAAATGACTTACATATTAAATATATCCTATCACCAACTAATAGGTAAAGTTAGGTCTTGTCTCATTCAGAAATTACATTAATTCTATAGGCTAATTACAGTAACCAAATGATGTGCAATAGAGGCTAATAAAAATTTCGACAATATTTTCTCTTAGTTCTCCCCATACTGCTGAAGATATGTGAGAAGAACTAAAAAAAATACTGTCTGAAATTTTTTTCAAACCTTAACATACTATTTGATTACTGTAATTATCTATAAATTAATTATAATTCTCAAACTATCCAAACAAATAATCAATTGATCAATATATATAATTCTTCCATCCGTACAAAAATATATAAATGTACAGATATCATAGAATGTGTACATTAATCAAAAGATGAGTCTATGGTTCTATGCAATACAAATTTATAAAAAAAAAATCTAATTAATTAGTTAAATTAACAAGTAATTATAAAATATAAATTCATCAATAACAACTATTCATATGCATTAAAAATTTACTAGAGGATTCGGCTAATCTTAGTTAAAGCATTAAATCATAATCACAATAAAACATAAGGTTTAAACAAGCAAAAGTATTAAATTATAACAAGCAAAAGTAATGTGCATAAAAAATAAGGACAAAATAGTAATACAAAAAATTTGATGCAATAAATTCCACAATAGGGACTAAATTGCAAATAATTGAGGATTGAGATCAAATTTTACAATCTATAGGGTCTAAAATGCAAAAGGGCTGCATAACCTAATGAAGCAAATTGGACTCAGATTTTGGATTGAAATTCAAAACCCGAAACCCATTAAAGGGTCTCCTTCCACCCCCCACAGTGCCCATTTGGCCCTAAATTATTGCCAGGCCCTAAGGGCCAGCTCGTTTGGCCCATGGGTCGGGACAGCCCAGCCCATTCAACCCATGGGCCGACCCCTCCTATCAGTGCCCTTCTCATATTTTTTAAATTATTTTTTTAAAAATAATATTTTATTATTATTTTAAAAACTAATTATTTTATTACAAAAAATAATTTATTTTTAAATATTTTTAAAATATTTTATTTATCATTATTATTTTTTAATACTTATTATTATTATTATTTTTAGTAATAAATTATTAATTTTTTAAAATGATTCTTTTATTTCTTTTCACCCTTTCTTCTCTCGCACGCCACAACCCCCCCCAAAACCCTAGTCGCTTTGCCCCTAGCCCCTCGGCCTCGGTCATCGCATCTTCGGCCCCCCAGCTGTCCATGCCACCCCCTGCACTGGCCCCTGATGCCCTGGCCCACCTTTGTGCGACCAGCCCCACCTTCTCTCCCCTCGGGCTCGGACGGCCGTTCGTGGGAACACAAACCCTCAATCCTCTGCCCCCTGGCCACTTATTGTCTGTGGGAATACAAAACCCCCCTCATCCTTCCCCCTGGCCGTCACCACCACTCCACACCCCCCGTGGTGCCCCTTCACCCCACCCCGTGGGTTCGTGCCCATCACCACTGCCCCCCACCCCCTTCCCACCCCGCCAAACACCCCTCCTCCCTCTCCTTCCTCCCTGCCCGGGCCCCACCCCCCGCTCCTCCCTTCCTCGTAGAGCCGAAAAAATAAAGGGTTTACCTTTGAAAGTCGGCACGGTGGCGGCCTCGACAGTGACAGTTGCAGCGGCGGCGACAGTGACGTTGGAGAGGAAGCCTGGGAGGGGGGGCTCGCTCACTGGCCAGTGGAAGCCCAGGAAGGGGGAGAGGGTTTCGCAGGAGAGGGAGAGGGTTTCACGGAACTAGGAGAGCTAGACCAAAGTGGCCCGAGGGAGGATTTTTAATGAACTTTTAGCGATGTAAAATTATTTCTGTCGTTAAAAATAATTATTAGCGATGCATATCCATTTCTATCACTAATAATTCTTATAAATTTTTTCCTCTAAAATTATTTCTCTCTAAAAATAATTAACCAAAAATTCTAAAATAATAATTTACGATGAAAATAAGAATTTTCATCATTAATAAGCATTATTAGTGATGCAATAATTTTTTTCCTTTGCTAATAATTTTTGCCAAAAAATTTTTTCCCTCTAAAAATTTTTCACTCTAAAACAATTTAACCAAAAAAAATTAATTTATAATGAAAGTTCAAATTTATGTTGCTAATAATTTTATTAGCAATGTACTTCTATTTTTTGTTGCTAATAATTTCTATCAAAAATATTTTTTTCCCTTTAATTTTTTTATCTAAAAAATTTAACCAAAAAAAATTTCATAAAAAAATAATTTATGATGAAAATATAAATCTCATCGTTAATAATTTTATTAGGATGCAAAATATGTTTCCATTGCTAATAATTCCTAACAAAAAAATTTTCTCTCCTAAAAATTCTCAAAAATTTTTCCCAAAAATTTCCAAAAATTTTTCCCCAAAAATTTTCAAAAATTTTTATCCCAAAAATTTTCATCATTAATAATTTTAAAAATTATTTTTTTAAATAAATTTTATCTAAAAATAAATTTTTATTGTAAATAAATTTTTGTTTGATGCACGGAGCACATGCACATCGTTTAATGCACCGTACGTGTGTGGGCTCGCATGGCACGTGATGGACAGGCACAGATGCACGCCACCTATATTATGATTATGAATAGAGATGATGAGAACTTCGATGTGATGTAGAGTGCATAGCAATTTCATTTCAAATCGTTCGATGCAAAGCAGCATGCATGTCGTTCAATGCAATGCTAGATGTACACTACTCGATGGTCACATCTTCAAGATGCAAATAAGTCGGTTATTTATGATGAAATATAATATTCACTACAAATAATATATTATTTATGATAAAAATATTATTTCATCATGAATACATGTATTTGCATGAAAATATTTAGTAGCAAATAATTATGTCACAAAATCCTATTTTTTTGTATGAAATAGATTACAAGTCTAGACTTAATTAACTTATGGATCAAGTTTTAATTGATTTAAATTAGATTAAATTTAATTAGACTTGATATAATTTAGGTTAATTGAGTTTTATAATTCTAGTAGAATTAGATTCAAAGTCTAATTGAATTAAGTTTTATAAGATTTCGAATTGAATTCGAATTGGATTCAAATTAAATCATGGATCAAATCTTAATTATTTAAATTAGATTTAACTTAATTAGTTTGACTTAATTTAAGGCTAATTGAATTTTATAATCCAAGTAGGATTTAGATTCAAAATCTAATTGAATTAGGTTTGACAAGATTTCGAACTAGATTTGAATCAAATTCGAATTGGATTCAATTGAATCATAGATCAAGTCCTAATTGACTAAAATAAATTTAATTTAATTAGATCTGACTTAATTTAAGGCTAATTAAATTTTATAATCAAGTAAGACTTGAATTCAAAGTCTAATTGAATTAAGTTTGATAAGATTTTGAATTAGTTTGAATTAAATTCGAATTAGATTCAAATTAAATCATAGATCAAATCTAATTGACTTAAATTAGATTTAATTTAATTAAGTTTGACTTAATTTGAGGTTAATTAATTTTATAATTCAAGTAGAATTTAGATTCAAAGCCTAACTAAATTAAGTTTGACAAGATTTTAAATCCAATTTGAATTAGATTCAAATTGAATCATAGATCAAGTCTTAATTAACTTATATTAGATTTAATTTAACTAGATCTGCTTAATTTGAAGCTAATTAAATTTTATAATCTAAGTAGGACTTAGATTTAAAGTCTAATTGAATTAGATTTGACAGAATTTCAAATTGATTTGAATCGAATTCAAATTAATCAATCATTTATTTTTTTTAAATTTTTAATTTTTTTGATTATTTATGATGAAAATTTTATCATAAATAATCTCATATTTATGATATAAATAAATTTTTTATAAATAATTTTATATTATGATGAAAAAATTTGATCATAAATAATTAGTCATTTATTTTTTTTAATTTTTGATTTTTCATCAATTATTTACAATAAAAATTTTACATGTAAATAATTAATTTTTATGATGAAAATTTTGTATTGCAAATAATTAATATTTATAATGAAAATAAATTTTTGTTAGAAATATGAAATTATTTTTGATGAAAATATTCAATCATAAATAATCAACTATTTATTTTTTTAAAATTTTTGATTTTTTATCAATTATTTATGATGAAAATTTTATTCACAAATAATTAATATTTATGAAGTAAATAAATTTTTATCATAAATATAAAATTATTTGTGATGAAAAATTTCAATCACAAATAATCAACTATTTATTTTTTTTAAAATTTTTGATTTTCATCAATTATTTGTAACAAAAATTTTACATCATAAATAATTAATATTTATGATGTAAATGAATTTTTGGTCACAAATATAAAATTATTTGTGATGAAAAATTTTGATCATAAATAATCATCCATTTATTTTTTTTAAATTTTTGATCTTTTGTTGATTATTTGCGACAAAAATTTTGATCATAAATAATCTCATATTTGCGATGTAGTTGAATTATTTCTCATAAATATTAATTATTGATGATGAAAAAGGTCATCACAAATAATCAGCTATTTATTTTTTTTAAATTTTTGATTTTTTTTCAATTATTTGCAGCAAAAATTTTGCATCACAATGAATTAATATCTATGACACATATAAAAATCTTCATCATAAATATGAGATTATTTGTGATAAAAATTTTGATCACAAATAATTGGCTATTTATTTTTTAAAAGCATCTAATTTTTCATCAATTATTTATGATGAAAATTTTATATCATAAATAATCTTATATTTGCAACATAAATAAATTTTTCATCATAAATATTAATTATTGGTGATAAAAAAAATTTGATCGTAAACAATCAATCATTTATTTTTTTAAAATTTTTGATTTTTATCGATTATTTGTGATGAAAAGTTTATATCATAAATAATTAATATTTATGATAGAAAATTTTTTACATCATAAATAGTCGATTAGTTGCGATAAAAATAGTTTTTACATCATAAGTTATGAATTATTTATGATGAAATTTTTTTCATCTGAATACTTGTATTTGTAATGAAAATATTTTTGGCTAATAATTTCATCGCAAAAATTTTATTTTCTTATAGTGTAGGTATGTTGGTTATGAGAAAATGTTGATTTGATATTATTGAGAAAATAAGTATGATTACTTGGTTATGTTGAAATTATGAGAAAAACTTTTTAGTTGGACTATGATATAGATTTAACCAATGGGACTGATCATTGGCCACATTTAGAAATTAATTTTTTTTAGACCTAGCTAGTGGGGTTGATTACGCAGAGTTAGTACTTCTAAGTATAGCCAGTTGGGACTGATCGTTGCACATGTGATGCATCATTTGTTTATTTTTAGAACTAATCTCTGCATCTTATCTTTGGACTAATTGTGACTGTGTGAATCATAGCTAATTCTCTTCTAGGCTTAGCCAATAGGGTAATTAATGGTACATACGATAGATGGATTTCTGTATTCCGAGCTAGTCTCTTCTAAACTTTATCATAGGGTTGATCATGGCTGTAGTCACCAAAGTCTGAGAGAAGATTTTATATTTATTATAATATATAATATATATTTTAAAAATTAAAATTATATTGGTATATGTATCTATTATTATCAACTATTATATTTAGAGAAAAATTTAATTATACTTAATTCCTCAGAGGTATTGGTAACTTACTATGCCCAAAAGCTTACTTTCTCTTTTTTATTTTTTTTCTTTTAGATCCAATGATCCTATGGAGCTTGGAACCGATCAGTATGGAGCATAGAATTTTTGGATGTTAATTGCTTATCAATCATTGAATAAAAATTATTTTGACATTTGTTGGAGAATTCATGTTTCTATTGAATAAAAATATTAGTGATTTACCTTTCACCATTGTTTGAGTTAGATTAATGGATTGATGCATTGATTAAAGACAGGCCTTATATATTCTTTAGGATTTGCTCTAAGGACTGTGTGGCCATCATGTACTGATCTAGATGCTGGGTTCGGGCATGAATTTTACTTACTATATATTTCTATATCTTATAATTATATGTAATCACACTTTTTAACATGCATAATTATTTGTTTTTATATTTATTTTTCTATGTTAGATGGGCTATATGTTTTATACATGCAATATAAATGTAGTTTGCATCTATATATTGAGCTTAAACCCCAACATTTCATCAAAAATAATTTAACTATTTTATTTTTTTGAAAAGTAATCACATCATTCCAATATAAATTTAATTTAGTGGAGTGATTGTATTTTTCCTCTTGAGAAATTAGAAACAAATCCAAATGCAATTCAAAGTTTTTCATAGAATAACAACAAAATTATATGCTATGCTCCTTTGCAGAACATAACAGTAATCTTTCCATCCACAAACCCAAATTTGAACTGTGCTGCAAATTCTTAACAATCCTTTCATGGATCAACCAAACAAAGTTGCTTCTATTGCAATTTATTTGATTAGTTCATTTGGATATGGTCCACATTAATATGCGTAGAGATTTATTTTCATGTTTTAGTTTGATCTGGATCCAACTAAGGATAAACATTCAATAAAGTGATAAGAATATATTTGATGGTTATTGTAATAAAATCAAAATTTACATAACTATTGTGTTTAACATCCATCTTAGTCTTTGTATTGATTCGATACTATCTCTGATAGATAAGGCATGTTATAAAGGATACTCCCTATGGACTTGATCCCAACTCATCCGAGAAAGCTTATGAGATCCTTTCCATTGGGAATACTTGAAGCTGGGATTGGAAAATCAAGCTTGAGAATAATGAGAAGCACATCCAGGATTGTAGGCAAATTGATTCTAAAGATCACGGATGACATTAATGGCTTTCTTCTTCATATAAGTTAAATGGCCCCATAAAGTTTAATATTATAGTATTAGAGCCATATAGATTATTTGGTTTGAAGATTGAACCTTCTTTATAGTCTTTGAAGATTTTATGGATGTAAATCTAACTGCCACCCAAGCCGGTTGCTAATGATCAAATTCATTATGATCAGGAGCTGTTCCCAAATTTCATAAAGGACTTGTGATGTTTTAATTAATTAATTATTTATTTTATAAAAAGGACCTCTTGTATTATGGGACCTTGATTATCTATTTGAGTTTAAATAAATAAGTAAATAATACATGGAATGATAGAGAGAAAGGATGGTGGTCGATCTCTCATCATCATTCTTTCCCCTCCAATGAGGATGACCGGACCTCTTGTCCACATCTAGCAGCCACCCAAGGCAATTGTTAAATAAAATAAATTAAATAAAAGGAAAGGAGATGGATGAGGGATGACGGTGCTTATATTTTTTCCACCGTCGTGCCTTCCTCTCACTGGGATGGTTAGATGGGTTGCTAGCAGCCCTCTGGGACGTCGGCCTATGGCATGCCATCTCGGACGGAGGTAGTGAGGGGTGTTTCTACCCAATGGCGGGGCTGAGATCTTGTCGAAGAACTAGACCGAGCATTCCATGGATGCCAATTGGGAGGATGTTCTTCGATGGTTGTCTCTCAATTGCTGTGATCCAACTATCGGGATATAGAAAGAAAACCAATAGACCATCAATTCAAGATTTTTGGTGGCCATCGCCCAAGAGATAAAAGGGAGGAGTGTTGTTTTAGACCACCCTCCACTGATCTCCCATCGATCGGCCATTCATTGGCACACCCATCACAAAATCACGGATGGTCTTGGGGTAGAGCGGTGCTCCTCTGATTTGGTTTTTTGGTGGCTGCCGGTCGAGTTTAGGTAGGGAAAACAACCAACTTAGCCTCTCTTTCTCCATTGATCTTCCATGTTACCATCGGTACATCAATGGTCTGGAGAAAGCCACTGGTGGTTGGGGTCAGCCGATGATCCACCGGTAGAGAATCATCGAGGGGGTGTTGGCCATGGCATTTGGCACCCTTCTATTATGATAGGGAAAAGAAAAGAAAGGAGGAAGAAAAGAGAAACAATTTGGATTTTGGATTCCAATTCAAAATCCGAAACCTGATTGGGCCTAGTTAATTAAAAGGAGAATCTTGCAATTAAACCCCTAATAAAGTAATTTATTATATAAAGGTCCTTTGGTAATTGCATTATGATCTCTATAATAAAGTTTATTCCATAAAGAACCCCCAGATTATTATTATGTCTCTGTAATAAAGTTTATTACATAAAGATCCTCTGATAATTATGATAAGATCCCTCTCATATAGTTTTGTTACACAAAAGTCCATAAATTTGCATATAACATATTTTTTATGTGCTATTTAATTTGTTTATATATAATAAAGTATTACAAGCCTATTATCATGTTCTTGATGATGTATTCATATCTTTTTATATGTAAAGTTTATTGACACTATTTCTAAAAATTTAAAATTTTGGGTTTGATTGTTCGATACTATTACCAAAGTGTCCATGAACACGTAAGATCAAAAATTTTTTATAATGTATAATTCTAAATAAATAAAATTGATTCAGTAAAGTTTAATAGTATCATAATTATGTCTAAGCTATTGAAATATTGATTTCCTCTCAAAGAAGTATCTTCATATTCAATGTTTAGATTAATAAAATGATAGGAGTATATATTGGATCAGGTAACATTTTCATATCCAAAGATGTAATCTTTGTTTCTACCTGATGTGCATGCGTTGTTAGGTTTATAAGTGATATGATATATCACTAAATGGGTATAACCACTAGCATGTTATGACACTTGTCCGAAGAAAAGATATAATGATGCACCTGGCATAAATACCAAGAAATTTATTTACTTTAGATAAAGTTTAATTATTATTTAGTCTCATTATTTGATGATAATATGAGCATGTATTTTTTGTAATATTAATTTCTACAATGATTAATAGTGGTATAGAAATTTTTTTTAATGGATCAAATTTCTTGGAATAAAAAGAGAGAACCATACTCATTTTAAGATGTATTGACCTTAATCTGATATTTTGAATAGATGAACCTTCACTATTTATGAATGAAAGTACATCAGAATAAAAGAGCTTTTTTAAGAAATGGGAGTATTCTAATCATCTCAGTTTGCTCTTAATAAAATCCAACATGGCTAGGTACATTAACGATCCATCTCTTCATGTGATAAGGCATGTGAATTTTTAAGTGCTGTGGGACAATAATTTGTAAGCTTTGATAAAGTAAAGACTAGCATCTTGATGGTGAAATTAGTCTTCATAATATATTGGAAAAATTGATATACGTGAGTATATTATGGAGATGAAGGATATTGCAATGTAGTTAAATGATATTATGGTTTTCACATCAGATGCATTCTTGATCTACTTTAGTCTCACTTTTTTTCCATCAGAGTATGATCTCTTTAAGATCTCCTATAATATATATATACACAATAAGGATTAGATATTTAATAAATTACTGACTAAATATATGCAAGAGGAGGACAGATTAAGAGAGGAGAAGACAGAATACATGAATTTGCTTTACATTAAGTTAGTGAAAAAGTAGATAAAGGAAAGGTCACCCAAGCCAAAAAGAAATAAAATATTAGCTATGGCATCAGGTGAAGTCATTAATAAGATTGTCAAATACTTTCTCTATAAAAAAGGATACCTAAAGAAAAATTATATAAAGTATAAAAAATGGCTGGAAAAGAAAGGTACCCTTTACTCTCTTATATATTTTGAATTTAATTTAGTAAATATTTCTAATTCTATGGGTAGATTGACTCTAGTACATTTGTACACATTGCCTACAGCTTATAGGCTTCCTTTAAAGAAGGCCTCCAATTGAAATTGAATGATTTATTATCAATAGAAATCAAGCATGTTTACATATCAAGATAGTTAGATGCTACAGAAAAGTCATAAATTTTGGATTTATTTTAGATTTAGATAGGACTTTTTATATTCATTCTTTTTTTAAAAATTTAGTCTCTGTTCTAACTTGGGACAAAGTTGATTTTCATATTTCTTTAAGAAAAAAATTGATCTAATAAAAGATTTTATAGTTGTTGGTTCTAGGTTACTGTGCGATGACCTTTATAAATTATCCTTCCATCATTTGTTTGAGCAATCTTTTTTTATAATTTTTTTTTCAATAATAAAAAAGATAGAATTAATGAAAACTCTTCTATATTATGGCACTAGAGATTAGGACATATCTCTAAAGAAAGAGTTAAAAGGCTAGTGAAGGATGGGATCTTAGGATTATTAAACTTTCCTAATTTTGAATTTATATTTATTGTATAAGGACAAAGAAGAACCAATTTGAGAATGATCAATGACTTTTTTATTTATTATTCAAGAGGTTAAAAGGGTATAGATTTTATTGTGCATCTCATAAACTATAGATAGTAGAAACTAATAAAGCTAAATTTTTTTAGATGATGGCATTTCTTGTAGGAGTAGAGAATCTCGATATATTATCTTTGAAAAATATGAGAAATAAATTTCATACCTATAAAGCAGATAGAAGTGATGATTTCTATTATTATTTCTCGAGATAGTATTCAGGAGGAACCATCATTTCATCAAGTTCTAGCTCATAAGGTTTTGATTGTTGAAAAAATAACTATATATCCAACCATTGCCATAAGCAGATCAAGGGATAGCTCTATGGAGATATACTAGAATAAGAAAATCTTCTATACCTCTAGAGTATGTGGTGTATCTGAGTGATATGGGTAAAAAAGATGATGATCCTGAGATGTTCTTATAAGCCATAAATAGTGAGAACTCCTTATAATAGTTGGTTACTATGAAAGAAGAATCGAGCTTTATGGATAAAAATTATGCTTGCAAATTAACTGACCTACCTGAAGGGGTGCAACCATTAGATTGCAAATGGATCTATAAATTCAAAAAGAATTCTAATGGTAAGGTTGAACGATATAAAGCCAGACTTATAGAAAAAAGATTCACATGAAAGGAGGGCATTTACTTTAAAAAGTCTTTTAGGATTGTTATGGCCTTAGTAGCTCATTTTAACTTAGAGCTACATCAGATGGATATGAGAACAGCCTTTCTCAAACTCAACATTTGATCTAGAGAAAAAGTTCTATATGGAACAATCTGAAGATTTTATTATCAATAGACAAGAATATATGATTTGTAGATAAAAAAAAATTTATTTATAGACTTAAACAGACTTTCAGACAATGGTATCTCAAATTTAATAGGATAATCATTTTTTTTGGATTTGAGAAAAATACTATTGATGAATGTATATATCTGAAGGTCAGTGAGAGTAAGTTCATAATTATTGTATTATATATGGATAATATTCTGCTTACCAGTAGTGGTCTTGATCTATTTAAGAAAATCAAATAGTTTCTATCCCAACATTTTGAGATAAAAGATATTGATGAATTTGCTTATATTATCAACATCGAGATTCATAGAGATAGACCTTTAGGGTTACTTGGGCTACCTTGAAAGATTTACATCTCTTGAGTATTAGAGAAATTTAGGATGAAAAAATGTTCTCCCGAGGAACTTATATGGTAAAGGGTGATAAACTTAATAAACTTCAATATCTAAGAAATGAGATAGAAAGAGAGGAAATGAGGTCTATACTCTATGCATCCGTTATTGGGAGTTTGAATTGTGCCCTAGTTTGTACACATTCAGACATTGCTTTTACTATATTGATGCTAGGACATTATCAACATGATCTAGGAATGAATTATTGGAAAGTTACAAAGAAAGTCATGCATTACTTGCAAGATATAAAAGAATACATGCTTACCTATAGATGATCTAACTATCTTGAAGTTATTGGCTATTTAGATTTGGATTTGCTGGATGTATTGATAGTAGAAAATCTACCATCAGATATATCTTTCTAGTTACAGGAAGTGCTATATTATGGATGACTGCAAAACAATATCTTATCATTATATCCATTATGGAAGTAGAGTATATAGCCTGGTATGAGACTTTCTCATAAGTCATTTAGTTATAAAATTTTATCATGAGACTTAGAGCTATTGACTCTATTAGTAGACCAATCAAGATATATTGTGATAATAATTTTGTGGTAAGATTCTCTATGGATACGAAGAGTATGAGCATTTGCAAGTATATTGATATTAAATACTTTACTCTTTATAAAAAATAAAGAAGAATATAGTATCTGTAGAATATATTAGTATGCAGTTAATGATTGTAGATCCATTGACTAAAAGACTCACTTTCAAAATTTTTAGAGATCTTATGGATCATATGGAACTTGTTAGCTTATTTTATGATTGATATGTATTAGATACTATATATAAAGTCATCACATTGGGCTTTATAATAAAATTTATTTTATTTATTTTATACTAATAAGTTATTTACCATGTGATATAAAGAAGATCAAGGGATAGGCACAAAGTTCTATTTAGTTATAAAATAAAATTTTACATTAAGAACTTAGTCATGAGGTATCATTAGTATTGTGATGCATGAAAGATCATGAGTTGATAAATAATGTATTTGCCATTATGATTCATATTGATGATTATTTTGTTCATATTGGTTGGTCTGCTAAGAGAGTCAATAGCTCTAAGTTCTATGCTAAAATTTTACAACTAAATAATTTATGAGTAAGTTCATAATTTTTGTATTATATATGGATAATATTCTGCTTGCCAGTAGTGGTCTTGATCTATTTAAGAAAATCAAATAGTTTCTATCCCAACATTTTGAGATAAAAGATATTGATGAATTCGCTTGTATTATCGGCATCGAGATTCATAGAGATAGACCTTTAGGGTTACTTGGGCTATCTTGAGAGACTTACATCTCTTGAGTATTAGAGAAATTTAGGATGAAAAAATATTCTTCCGAGGATACTCATATTGTAAAAGATGATAAATTTAATAAACTTCAATATCTAAGAAATGAGATAGAAAGAGAGGAAATGAGGTCTATACTTTATGCATCCATTATTGGGAGTTTGAATTGTGCCTCGGCTTGTACACATCCAGACATTGCTTTTACTATATTGATGCTAGGACATTATCAACATGATCTAGGAATAGAGCATTGAAAAGTTACAAAGAAAGTCATGCATTACTTGCAAGATATAAAAGAATACATGCCACCTATAGGCGATCTAACTATCTTGAAGTTATTGGCTATTCAGATTTGGACTTTGTTAGATGTATTGATAGTAGAAATCTACTATCAGATATATCTTTCTAGTTATAGGAAGTACTATATTATGGATGACTGCAAAACAAGATCTTGTCATTATATCCATTATGGAAGTAGAGTATATAGCCTGGTATGAGACTTTCTCATAAGTCATTTAGTTGTAAAATTTTATCACGAGACTTGGAGCTATTGACTCTACTAGCAGACCAATCAAGATATATTGTGATAATAATTTTGCAGTAAAATTCTCTATGGATTCGAAGAGTATGAGTATTTGCAATATATTGATATTAAATACTTTGCTGTTCATGAAAAAATAAAGAAGAATATTGTATCTATAGAATATATTAGTACGCAGTTGATGATTGTAGTCCATTGACTAAAGACTCACTCTTAGAATTTTTAGAGATCTTACGGATCATATGAGACTTATTAGCTCATTTTATGATGATATATATTGGATACTATATATAAGTCATCACATTAGGCTTTATAATAAAATTTAATTTATTTATTTTATACTGATAAGCTATTTACCATATGATATAAAGAAGATCAAGGATATGCACAAAGTTCTATTTAGTTATAAAATAAAATTTCACATTAAGAACTTAATTATGAGGTGTTATTAGTATTGTGATGCATGAAAGGTCATGAGTTGATAATAATGTATTTGCCATCATGATTCATATTGATGATTATATTGTAATCATGTATACAGTGTATATATTATGAAGAAATTAAAATTTTAAATGTAGCCACCTTAGTTTTTTAATAATAGATCCAAATAAAATTTCATTAAAGTTTTTCTTTGAAATGTTATAAATAATTAAAATGAAGATGATTGTATTAGGTCGGCCAAGTGAAAAGACATTGGAATTTATCTGATTAAGCCCATTTCGATGTAGCCTATACTAACATACATTGAGATTTGTTTTACATGTTTTAGTTTGATTTAGACTCTGACTTAAGATAAATCTCGATAAAGTGATAAGAATATATTTGATGATTGTTATGATAAAGTCAAACTTTACATAACCATTATAGATAATGTCCATCTCAATCTTCATTATTGATTCAGATATTATATCTAATGGATGAGGTACATTATAAAAAGATATGTCCTATGGACTTGATCTTCAACTCATTCGAGAAAGATTGTGAGCTGCTCCCCATCTAGAATACTTAGAATTAGGATTGAAAAACTAGTATGCTGCTTGGAACAATGAGAAGCACTCCCGTTTGATTTTTTTCTTGTGATTATAGGTAGGCTATTCCAAAGATCATAGATAGCTCGATGGCTTCTCTTCTTATAAGTCCTATTGCCCCATAAAGTTTTAATAACTTCCATTAATATAAATTGAACATCCACATCAATTTTCTGATTAGGACAAAATACTTTACCTTTGTCTACATGTTGTGCTTATTTCAACATATTTTGAAAAAGAACCAATTTAAATTTGGGAGTAATATAGAAATCATAAATAATGCAAACCACTAAGCTTCCAAGTCAAGCTAGTACTAATGTGTCATATGGAAACATATTTCAAATTTTCATTGAGAAAGAGTTTGTGCATGGAAAGTTGGACCATGTAAGGAAAATTGATAAACTTAAATTGATTAGAAGATAATACTATATCTTCCTAGTTTTGCAAATAGAAAATCAAGCAAAAACTTCTTCATGAAACATTAACATCAATTTATCCATGGATCTTTTGGAGATTGGAGCTTTGACTGATTAACTAGGGTTTACAAGATGAAGGGCATCTAGCAAAGTGGAATTGAGGAGGTTTAGTATTCAAAATATTTACCTTCTTTTGAGAAGAGGCCTAGCTATAGCCCTTGGTGATGTTTTCAAATTCAAGAAGTGTAGGAGGTTTTCCTAGATTCAAGATGAAGAAGATAGGGGCAGCAAGGAGAGAGATGGAGCTCCTTGGCACCTCAATGGCTTTAAGATGAGAAATTTTTTTCTACCCATTAAGAAATTAATAATCATGTAGAAGTCTATAAGTCATAGGCTTATATGAGGACTAAGAGTTTGTTTGGATGTAAGGATAAATTATTCAAGGATAAGTTTTACAAAATAATGGAATGTGGAAAGAAATGAAGCGATGCAATAGCTGGACAATTGGAAAAGCTTATAGATCATAAAGCCATGAAAAAAAGATGCTAAAGTTGCCCTAAAGATACATCTCTATGTTTTTTATCATTGATTAAGAAAAGAGATTTCCCTAAATTGGCTAAATTCTTTCCCCTCTTTCCCTTCAACTACTATCTTATCCTAATAGATTACCATGTACTAATATATTCTTGGGATGGTCTTTAGCTAGCCTTCTAAATAGCCCATAAAGATTTTTATCTCCTGACACATAGTTGATGTAACACTTCGTATGGATCCTAATTTTCTTCTCATTTAAGCCTTGGCATCTTCATCAATAAAGGATCAAATAACAAATTAAAATCTAGTCACAAATATTGTGATTGGTGTATGCTTAGCTCTAAAAGAATCCATGCTGTAATGTCTTTTAGCCATATAAATCTTAGACAAATCCTTCTCGATACCACTTGTAAGATTCAGGACCTCTCACTCAAAAAGTAGCTATCCAGAAACTTTTGTTTGCAATCATTAAATCGTATAAGCATCCAAGATTTTCCTAATGCAAAGCTAACCCGGATAAATACATGCCCTCTCGAGTCTTGACCCAAAAAAAAAATTCAATATTGACATTTCTTCAATTTTTTTTGTTTTATAATTTCATTGAAGTTGTCTATAAGTTTCTAAATTAACTTTTACTATGATACTCCAAAGGACTTTTGAACCATTTCATCATTTATTTTTCTTTGGCCATCCGATTTAACATGAACACAGCAATCGCTTGTATCGAGTTATGTGTGTGGCATGTGTGGTAAATATTTTTTACTTTAGATGCATTTTAAAATTGAAAGCAATGGCAGTTGAGTAAATATTTTAAGGTTCAAGAGCTTTTTGGAAAATATCTTCTTCCCTCTTGGTGCCTTGACGGAGATGATGGGTAGTGGCAGTAGTGCACTGGAGAGGGGAGAGGAGGGTGACATCGAGGTCGCAGGTGAAATCCAAGAGAAAGATGGGTGGTGTGGTGGTCGTAGATGAGATCCGAAGAGGAAGATGGGCAGTATGGTGGTCATAGGTAAGATCTAAGGAGGAGGAGGATGAAGCATTGGGGTCATAAATGAGATCCAAATAGGAGGAGGAAGAGAGTGAGTTGGGGTCATGGTGAGATCTAAGGAGGAGAGGAAGAGGGCAGCGTTGGATTATGGGTGAGATTTGAAGAGGAAGAGGAAGATAGTATGGGCATAGACAAGAATGGGAACATAGGAAAGGAAAAAGGAGGGCCATCATGGTTACCATGGTAGCTATCCCGCTGCACTCACCTTTCTCCCCCTATATCACTATCTCATCTGTAGTGATCCCGACTCCACTGCCCCACTAATTTAAAGCCCCCTCCTCTGATTCTCTTACTGCCACATCTCCTTCTCTTCCTTCTCAAGCTCAGTCAAGTAGTTTGTCTCCATTTTTATAGTGCCCTTCTCCCCTTTCTCACTATCCACCTCCTCCTCCACCTTCTCTCCCTCCCTCATTTTACTGCTACCCACCACTATTTATGCCAGGAGAAAGGGTTTTAATAAAAAAAAAAACAATTGGTTCCTAACCTCTCTCAAAAAGAGAATTGCTCTTCTATCTTTTTATTAAAAAATAATACACAAGTACCATAGCACAACCCTTCTAAATTTATGTCTAACTATATCCATGCTCCTAAGGTGTGGCTTTCATAGAAAGTTGGCTAAACTTATGAACTAAAGACAAAAATTATTTTAGAATTTACGTAAAATTATCCTAAACCAATTATGTTTTGGTTCCTAAATTGTGACTTTTATTAGAAAAGTCAGCTCAAGCTGTCCATTTGATATGTTCAGAGAATTAGTTTTAGCTTCCTCTAGCTTCAGAGAATTAGTCTTTGGCTTTTGGACTTTATCTCCCTCTGTGTGTGTATTTAATTATATTGTGATGCCAAACTTGCAATTTATGTAAAGTCAGCTGAGTTTGCTGGTTTATGTCCTAAAAAGAAAATAAATTTGTCTACCCCACTCTTCTTTGATCATTTACTACTTATTCTTATGTCAAGATTTTATGTCAAATGGGCATGTCATTTTTTCAAAAAAAAATAGACATGTTATTCTTTCTTTCTTTATTTTTTTAATTTTGATGATAAAGCTGCAAAAGACACCAAAATTTATTGATAAGAAAGATTTGCATAATGAAGTATAAAAGAAAGGAGGTATATACAAGGGTTTGAACACTTGAGAAGGAGTTACAATGAGTTCCAACATAAGCAAGCGCTATTCCTGAAGCTTTTGCTGCACCATTTAAGAACTGAAGCAAATACAGCTAATACTTCAAGTACAATTGAGATCATAATACTCAAGACAAAATACAATAGATACTTTACTCCATGTGAAACTGAGGTAGAAGCATACATCATGTACAAGTAATTTGAAATCATAGGACTAAGATAAACAATCTTTGAGTAGAACATAGCAATGATAAAGTATGGATATCATCTTTCTAGCTATAGATTTGGTAGAGTTTCAGTCCAACAGCACCAAGAAGTGGAGAATGTGGGAAATGAAGGGGCAAAAAGTGAGCTTCATTCAAAGGAACTAGTTTCATTTAAAGGAAGAGAGTAGTCACCAAAGAGATGAAGTAAGAATTTTGATTTTATTCCAGATTCTACCGAATTCAGGAAGCATATTCTGGTGGCATAAAGAAGACCACTCAATAAATATTTTGAGCTCTATATGGCAATCGAATTGGTTGAAGAGGACTTGTTGAAGAAGATTCCTGTGTTGCATTCTTTCTAGCAATTCCAAGTGATCGTAGTTAAGAGTAGAAGGACAATTTGCTATGCTGCTATTGAAATATGTTCTTTCTCCACATCATACAAAAATCAGCAAAGAAAGTTTGAGGGTGCAAAACCCCAAGGTGAAGACAAATATTCATTCGAATATTGGAGAACTGGCAAAAGTAAAAGATACGATCAATATTTTCTGCCCTATGACCATAAAGGACATAGCCTCCCAATTGCTTACTATTTTTTTCTAAAGTAACTCTTTAGTATTCAATTTTTTCTTCCAGCAGAGCCACAGAAGACATTTAAGTTTGAGTGGGGTAGGAAGAGCCCAGAGATATTTGGCAAACTAGCCTTCTTCATCTAGTTCCTAGTTGATACGATTGTAATCTTGATTTGGACTGACAAGAGTAAGGATAAAAAGGAGATAATCAAATTCAATTTAAATCTATAATGAATAGAGCTTGGGCCTTTGGAGTATCTAGCTTGAAGATCTAAAGTTATAACAATCAGCAACCACTCTGCTCTTTTTCCTACTGATGTTGAATAGCTTCAGGAACATAGTCTGTAGGGGAGCCTCAAAAACCTGAACATCTTTCCAAAAAAGGATGTCCTTCCTATAACAAAAGTGAAATCTTGATCTATTTTAGACCACAGGTAGAGGATTAATGATATCCTTTCAAATACTAGAATACTTCCTTCTTGACTTCCAAGGCATTGATAGTTTTAGCTTTTTATGATAGGTGTACAAAAAAAAATGGTGTTTGGGAAAGAATATTATTTTTTATTTCTTATTTTTCAACTTCATGAATATAGATCTATAAATACACTAAAGTGGAAAGTCTATCATGGTAGCTTTATAATTATATCTGAACATGCATGGTATCTAAATAAATATGTTTAATAATCACAAAAAAATTAAAAAAAATATGTGGTAGTACAGTACATGCAATTTTAAAATTTTTGTGCAACAAAAATAATAGATTAAACGATTTAATCCTAATCACATATATAAGATCCTATCTTAGACTACCACATCATGATCTTTGATAAGAAAATATGTACTTTAGATCTGAAAATAAAAATCACATCGATCTCATCGATGCTGGAATTCTAGATCTAACTATTAGATCTACCATAAGAATCAAAATAAGTTAGAGATCATTATCAAACAAATTTGATCTTGACCTCCTCTGATCCAATGGTTGGAGAAGGTATTCTTCAGATCATTCATAGCCACACGAAATCGTCTGGCCTTTACAGGAAGATCCATGCGAAGACAGACGTAGATCAGGATTTGGAGGTGCTAGCTTGCAAGCAACTTCGACAGTTGATTTGTTCTTCCTTCTTCAAGTACCTTGGACACTCTAAAGTAAGAGAGAATCAAGAGAAAGAATAGAGGAGGAGGAGAAGAGGCTCTGAAAATAAAAACCAGCAAGAGATAGATCATGGGACGTCCAAGAGAGAGGACCCCTTTTTATAGAGTAGGATTTAGGGTTTTCCAAGGAAAAGCACCAAGAGTCAATGCCAAAATCTCTTTTTGGCATCCTAAAAAATTTCCAAAAAAAATCATTAGGATGTGAAGAAGGATTCTAGAGTCTCATATGTTAAAGGATTCTCCAAAAAAAATAAGAAAAAAATTAATATGACACCAACAATATTTCATATATAAAAAATTTCTTTCCTAGTTTACCTCTTATCTCTAATTCGGAGAAATTGGCATGGGTTCAGGAGTGGCGTAGGAGATAAGGATAGAGTTCTAGTTTGACTTGGACTCTTCATTTCTAATTCAATTCTAATCTAAATCAAATTTGGATCGAACCCACTAATAGAAATGAACCTAATCCAATTGGAAACTCAAATATCTCATCAAATTTTTAACCCAATTAAAAATTAGCCGAGTCAAAATTTTGATCGAATCAAGATCATATTTTTTTTTGTAATCGGGCTCGATCATATCAAACCCACTCAGAGTTGAACTGAATCTAATTCAATTAGATTTAATCTAAAGCTCTTTGCTCAATCAAATTGAGTCAATTAGTAATCTAATTACTAATTAATTTTTTAAAAATAGTAGAGTTCTAGTCCAGTCAATTAGTAATCTAATTCGATTGTGACTCTTCATCAGAGTCACAATCCAATTGGACTCTTCAGCCATCTGATCTGATCAAATATTCTAATGTGTGTGACCCCATAGGTTCAAACCTAAGCCAGTAGCATAGAAATAACTTTCTATATCAATCGATGTAACCATCTAGCAATGATGATTCGATGACCAGATAGGTCGAAGTATTGCAAAGCAACTTTCTAGAACTTACTGATGTATGGTTACTGTATAATTCATCCCTTTGACCCAAATGCTCGAGATGACCTAGGGTTTAACTGTCAACCCTAATTTAGTTGACTACATTATATTTCAATCTTTCAAATCCATCTCATAGATTATCCTGATCAAGATTTTACTAAATTAAAATATACTGATGCATATCTCCTACTAATTTAGAGGGATCAATTCCATCTTGACTCACACATCGACTTGATCAGTACTTGACTGCATCCAATAACCTTCCGTCACTGAGTTAGAAACTCAAATGATCCGATACTAAAGTACAGTGAGTTACTTATAAGTCACCGTGATGGTCTTAGATCGGAGGGATATTTATACCTATACCCTTTATGAGCTACTCTTGACAGTAGAGTGCTTGGCATATGGTCACATTTGATGCAAATGTACTCCTACATTCTATCTATGTGCCACAACAGTATCTCTATACTCTTTAGTTAAGAAAATAACTAACTCATATGGTACATAATGACCTACACTTGATATCGCTATCGTTCTAGTAATAGCATATCATTTGATCGCAAATATTTTTAAAGATTTAACGATAAATCCTACTTTGTCGATTAATTATATTCTTAAGGACTTCATTACAATACAAGAGTTTAAAGATGGATAATTTATAATAAAAATATTAAATAATTTTTATTAATAAAAATTTATATATAATTTATAAGATGAGCACAATCGTCTAACAATTGACTTTGGAACATATTTTCCAACAACTTTCACTTGAACTAAAGCCAATCGGTGCAGTATCGAATATCCATCTTCGATTTGTGATCATCGAACTCTTTGATTTTGAGAGCTTTAGTAAATGGGTTGGCCAGGTTCTTCTTTTCATCAATCTTCTGAAGATCGATGTCACCTCGATTCACGATCTTTCGAATAAGATGATAGCAACGCAGAATATGTTTGGTGCGTTAATGTGATATCGGCTCCTTGGCTTGAGTAATGGCTCCAGTATTATCGCAGTATAACAAGACAAGGCCATCAATGGAGGGTGCCACTCTGAGCTCGTCGATGAACTTTCACAACCATAAGCTTCCTTCGCAGTATTGAATACCGCAATATACTCCACTTCGCAAATAAAGTCTGCCACAGTGTGTTGTTTGAAATTTTTTCAACAGATCGCTCCACCATTTAGGATAAAAATATAATCCGACATACTCTTGCTATCGTCATGGTCTGACTAAAAGCTAGATCAGTAAATCCCATCAGTTTCAAGTTAGTTTCACCATGCACAAGCTATTGGTCCTTAGTATTTCTTAAATACTTAAGAATGGTCTTTACGACCTTTCAGTGATTTTCTCCTAGATCAGACTGGTATCTGCTCACTATCCCAAGTGAGTATGTCATGTCTGATCTCGTACATGTCATGACGTATATAATAGAATCTACTACCAAAGTATATGAAACTCTACTCATACGCTCTCTCTCTTGAAGAGTTATTGGATAATGTTCTTTCAAAAGAAAAATTTTTGGTCCATCGAAAGATAGTCTTTCTTAAAATTCTCTATGCTGATTCATTTTAGCATGATATCTATGTACGTGAATTGTGAGAGCCCAAGCAACTTCTTAGATCTATCTCTATAGATCTTCATCCCTAAAATGTAGGCTGCTTCTCCCAGATCCTTCATGAAAAATTATGATGACAGCCACACTTTTATTCCTTGTAATGCAGGGACATCATTTTTAATTAAGAGAATGTCATCCATATACAACATAAGAAATACAATTATTGACCATTTGCCCACTTATATATATAGGGTTCCTCTTTGTTCCTAACGAAGCCATACGTTCTGATCACCTTATCAAAATATATATTCCAACTCCGAGATGCTTGCTTCAATCCATAAATAGATCTCTAAAGCTTGCACCCCTTGAACTCATCTGTGGATGTGAACCTTTTAAGTTATATCATATGCACCTCTTCGTTCAGCACTCCATTTAGGAAAGATATCTTCACATCCATCTGCCAGACTTCATAGTCTAGGTATGTTGCTATCGCAAGCATGATCTGAATGGATTTGAGCATTACCATAGGAGAAAATATTTCATCATAGTCATAACATAATACTGATGATAACTTTTGGCAACCAAACGAGCTTTATAAGTCTCCACCTTTTCGTCTGCACCCCTCTTTCTCTTGAAGACGCACTTACACCCTATGGGTTTAACTCCTTTAGGTGGGTCAACCAATGTCCATACATCATTGACCTTCATGGACTCCATTTTGGATTTCATGGATTCAAGCTATTTGTCAGAGTCGGACCTCTGCATTACATCTATGTAGGTGATCGGATCCTCATCGTTCTTATCGAGTTCAATAGGATCTCCATCCTGAACCAAGAAAACTAAGTACCTGTCTGACTAATGTGGTACTCTACTAAATCACCTTAAGGATGTTTGTGTGTTGGGCTCCGAATTTG
>NC_025994.2:74609630-74618983 GCF_000442705.2 Elaeis guineensis
ATCTCATCAAATCCGGTTTAGATTCAATCATTGGTGTCGATTTTTCTATCTATCGAACTTCATCAAGTTTGATTTTAAAGGCACTTATTCTTTCACTAAGGAATTTTTTTTCAAAAAGTATTCCTTACTGTTGACAAACATCTTTTGTTCAGTAGGTAAGTAAAAATAATATCTCCTCATTTCTTTGGGGTACCTTATGAAATTACACTTATCAGACCTAAGACTGAGCTTGTCAGTTTATAATCGTTTAACATAAGTCGGACATCCCCAAACCCTAAAGTAAGAGAGGTTCAGCCTATGCCCTGACCATATCTCATATGGTATCTTACTAACTGACTTGTTTGAAATATTATTGAGTACAAGATAGGCTGTTTCAAGTGCATATCCCCAAATGAAGATCGACAGAATTGCAAACCCCATCATGGATCGAACCATGTCCAACAAAGTTCGATTCCTCCTTTTTGAGATGCCATTATGCTGTGGTATCTCTGGAGGGGTCCATTGAGAGAGAATCTCATTCTCTCCTAGATATGTCAGAAATTCACTAGAAAGGTATTCACCTCCTCGATCTGACTGAATAGTTTTAATATTTTTTTTCATTTATTTCTCTACATTATGGAACCGTTTGAATATTTTAAATGATTCGGATATGTGTTTCATCAAGTAGACATATCCATATCTAGAAAGGTCATCTATGAACGTAATAAAATAGCTATAGTCTCTTCTAGCACATGTGCTCATGGGTTTGTTAGGAAATGTGTCCCATAGCCAATCGTTGGATGATTGTGCTTATCTTGTAAATTCTATATGAATTTTTATTAATAAAAATTATTTGATATTTTTATTATAAATTGATCATCTTTGAACTTCTGTATTGTAATAAAATCCTTAGGACTATTATTGATTGATAAAAAAAGATTTATCATTAAGTTCTTAAAAATATTCACGACCAAACGATATGCTATTACTAGGACGGTAGCAATATCAAGTGTAGGTCATTGTGTGCCATATAAGTTGGTTGTTCTCTTAATCAAGGAGTGTGGAGATACTGTTATGGCATGCAGATAGAATGTAGGAGTACATTCGCATCTAACGTGATCATGTGTTGAGCACTCTGCTGTCAAGAGTAGTTTGTGAAGGGTATGGGTATAAGTGTCTCTTCGACCTGAGACCACTACGGTGACTTGTAAGCAAGTCACTGTACTTTAGTATCGGACCATCTAAATTTTAACTTAGTGATGGAAGGATACTAGATGCAGTCAAGTACTTATCAAGTCAGTGTGTGAGTCAAGATGGAATTGACTCCTTTGAATTGGTAGGAGATATGCATCAGTGTATTTTAATTTAGCAAAACCTTGGTCAGGATAATTCATAAGATGGATTTGAAATATTGAAATATAATATGGTCGACTTAATTAGGGTTGACAGTTAAAATTTAGGTCATCTTGAGCATTTGAGTCAAAGAGATAAATTATATAGTAACCATACGTCAGTAGGTTCTAGAAGGTTACTTTGCAACACTTCGACCTATCCGATCGTCGGGTCATCATTGCTAGATGGTTACATCAATTGGTATAAAAAATTATTTTATACTACCAGCTTAGGTTCGAACGTATGGGATCACATGCATTAGAAAATTTGATCAGATCTGATGGCTGAAGAGTTCAATTAGATTGTGACTCTAGTGAAGAGTCCTACTTGGACTGGGACTCTATGGGAGAGTCCCACTGAGACTGAAACTCTATCATTTATAGAAAATTAATTAGTAATTAGATTACTAATTAACTTAATTTGATTGAGTAAAGAGCTTTGGAATAAATCTAATTGAATTAGATTCAGTTCGACTCAGATTGAGATTGATATGATCAAACCCGATTATAAGAGAAATTTGATCCTGATTCGATTAGGATTTGGACTCGACTAATTTCTAATTGAATTAAAAATTTGATGAGATATTTAAATTTCTAATTAGATTAAATTTATTTCTATTGATGGTTTCAATCTAAATTTGATTTGGATTAGAATTGAATTAGAAATGAAGAGTCCAAGTCAGACTAGAACTCTATCCTTATTTTTTGCACCACATCTGGATCCATATCAATTTCTCAATGCCTAATTGGATTTGGGTTGTGATTTTTAGTATCATGAGAGAGGATCTACTAAGGGTAGTTGGCTAGAGCTGATGAGTCATAATATTATCTCTTGCCTAATTCAAATGCGATCCGAATTAGAGATAAGATGCAGACTAGAAAAAAGATTTTTCGTATATGGTATATTATTGGAGTCATAATATATTTTTTATTTTTCTTAAATAATTTTTTGGTGTGTGAGACTTTAAATTCCTTCTCCATATCTTAATAATTTTTTTGGAATTTTTTGGGATGCCAAAAGGAGGTTTTGGCATTGATTCATGGCACTTTTTCTTGGAAAGTCCCAATTCCTAGTCTATAAAAGGGGACCCCTCTTTTGGACGTCCCATAATCAATTTTGTTAAGGATTTTTTATTTTTAGAGTCTCTTCTCTTTTTTCTCTCTTTATCCTCTAGATATCCTATCACTTTGGAGTATCCAAAGTACTTGTAGAAGAAGAAAGAGATCAGTTGTCAAAGTTATTCGCAGACTAGCATCTCCGAGCCCCTGATTTGCGCCAGTCTTCATGTGGATTTTTCTATAGAGGCCATACAACTTTGTGTGGCTATAAGTGATCTAAAAAATATCCTCTCTAACCATTGGACTAGAAGAGATTAAGCTTAAAATTTATTTGGTAACGATCTCTAAGTTATTTTGATTTCTTTGGTAGATCTAATAGTTAGATCTAGAATTGCAGCATCGATGAGATCGATGTGATTTTTATTTTTAGATTTAAAATATATATTTTTTATATCAAAAATTTTGATATAGTAGTCTAAGTTTAGATCTTATATATATGATTAAAATTAAATTATTTAATCTATTATTTTTATTATATAAAATTTTAAAATTACATATACTGCACTACTGTAAATTTTCTTCAACTGGTATCAGAGCCAGGTTGTTTTGATATGAATTAGTTTGACTTTAGATCTAATTTTTTTTATTATTAGATCTGATTATTTATAATTTAGATTAGATCTAAATTAGTTTATTTTTAGATTTGATTATTATTTATTTAGATTTTATGTTCTGAGTAGTAAAGTACTCGGATTGGGTAACCACCAAACCGTCCGGTCATAGGAGCAAGCAGAGTTTCATGACCCTCTTCTCCCATTCAATGGGGTGCTCTTCATGATGTGTAGGGGTGCCACTGTGAGGTCCCATGAAGAAAGCGAAAAGAGAAAACTTATTTTCTTGCAAAATCCTAGATCTTGAAACCCTAGGTATTGTTGTATGTGATGTAAATTTCGAAGATGGTTAGTTACATCTAATCTTATTTAATCAAAATTATTTTAATTTAAAATTATTAAAATTTAGATTTAATCTAAAAAATTTTATGGTCTGATATAAAAAATTTTAATGAAAAATTATTTTCAAATCTTTAATCATGTTGATGCAAAACTTAATTGAGAATTAAGTATCAAGCTGATTGGATCTAGAATTATAATTTAGATCTAATGACATTACATAAAACATGGGGCATGGGTTAGCTCAAATCAGGTCCTTCTCTTTAATTAGGTTAGACCTAAAGTTAGAATCAAAGAATTGATTGATCATGTAGAGTAATTGATTAAGTCTAATCAAATATTGAATTGGATTAATCAGGATTTCTCTGGTACAATAGTTGTAGATGGTCAAGTCCATATCTTTGATTAGACCAAATGGACCTTGATTGTGGCTCAGTGATTGAATCCGAATCATTAGGTTGGTCAAATCAAAACTAGTTAATCAATTGGTGTCTAAGATAAGTTTGACATTTCGATTGGTGGTTTTTAATTAGGAGCGGCTTACCTGGCCATTTTGATGATGTCTAAGGCAAGCTTAGTAGATTTCCCATCGATCTCACTTACCTGGCCAATTTGATGAACTAGATTTTGATTAGATCGCTAAGTGATTCGAGTTAGTCCATGCCATTAAGGTTGATCAGTGTGTCTGATCTAGGTGCCAGTTCAATCAGTATGACCTAATCTGATTCAGTCACTTGGTGAAGTCAGTGAGAGGATTATGGTCTACTGATTGATCTTTTCTTTTCTTCTCTCTACTCTAAATTAATTAAACCCTCTAAATTATTAGGTCCCTAAAATAAGCTGGTTATAATGATAACTAGATCATAGTCTCCCATTAAGGTGAGTGATAATGGGTCCATTATTTCTGATTGACATTACAGGCGCCATCCGTCTGGTGTCCTCTTTGAATGATGGAATTATCGTTCATCATATGATAACTTTGTTGAACTATCTGATGATAGTTGGGTTGATCGAGCCATCCTCGGATCTGATCATTCATTAGGTAGAATCACTGAGTAGGTTCATGTTAATAGTTTGACCTAACCGAAACTTTCAGTGGAGGCCCATCGCCTACTGAAATAAAATTTGGGGCTAAATTAAATACTAAAAGTTGTTTGAAGAAATAATTGATTGAGAATCTACCCATAGATGCATATGGGTTGATCGAGCCATCCTCGAATTGGAGGTAGTCTGTGTGGATTTTAGTATCCACTAAGAAATTAAGGTAATTCCTCGAATTGAAGGTAGAGGCTACCAATTCGCATAAAATAGTGGGAAGACTTTTAGACTAAAATCCAAGTCTTTAGGATTAATAAATTTATATACTAATTAAGCTTTGTACTTTCTTTATGTGTGCAGATATAGCCTCAAACTTGTCGCTCCGATCACTGTTGGACAGTGAGAAGCTTACCAGATTGAATTTTGATAATTGATATTGAAAGTTAAAGATTATCCTGGAGCACGAGCGGATCCTTTATGTGATAACAGATTCGGCACATGAGGAGCCTACTCTTAACGTCTGAGGAGCAATTCGAGACACTTATTTGAAGTGGCTCAACGATCGCACCATGATTCATTATATCATGCGGGCCTCCATGAAAGACAAGTTCAACCGAAAGTTTGAAGAAGCTCAGTCAGAGGAAATACTTCAAGTGTTGAAAGATTCCTTTGGTACTCTTGACGATATTGAGCGGCACAAGACTAGTTGCACCATTTTCAATATCTGGATGAGGGAGGGTGCATCTGTTATCGATCATGTATTGTACATGATTGATCAGATTGAAAAATTGAGCAAACTCAGCTTTTCTTTGCATGAACAGCTGGGGAAGGATACGATCCTAAACTCTCTACCCAAGTCTTACCTATCGTTCCTCAGTCATTTTAGAATGACGAAGCCTGTAGTCAACTACCATGTTCTGTTGGGGTTGCTACAAACTTTTGAGAAAGATCACCAGCTCCACAAGGAGATAGTGAATCTAGTGAGAGGATCTTCTTCGGATAGTCGTCATCCCTTTAAGAAAGAAAAAAAAGAAGAATAAGAAGGTGCATGGTGCTGGGAGTCAGTCTCAGAAACTCAAGTTTAAGGCTAATCAAAGTCAGACAGAATACTTTTTTTGCAAGAAGAAGGATCACTGGAAGAGAAACTATCCTCAGTATATCACTTTTCTTGATCCAAACAGGCCAAAGAAGAAGAAACAATCAGTTACTAGATAAGGTACTTTTATGATAACACCTTGTAACTTCTCTCTTATAGATATAATGACCTGGGTGTTAGATACTGGAAGCCCTATTCATATTTGTAATTCGTTGCAGGATCTTCAAGTCACTTGAAGATTTGGAGAAGATGAGAGATTTTTGAATATTGGAGATGGAAGATCAGTTCCAGTTCTAGCTTTAAAAATCATCAAGCTTGTATTCGAGTCTCAGTATATTATTCTTAATGAATATCATTACTATCCTAGTTTTCTTTTAAATGTTATTTCTATAGGCACTACAATAAAACAGGTTATTAGCGATGAAAAATTTTCATCACTAATAATCTATTTTCATCGCTAATAGTTATTAGTGACGAAATATTCATCACTAATTATTCATCATAAATAATCGTGTCGTTGATAATATTTTATGATGAAAAAAAATTTTGTTGCTAATAAAAGATATTTGTGATGAATATTTTTCATCGTTAAAAAATTAAAGATAAAAAATTTTAATCATAAAAAAAGTATTTGTGACGAACAATACCATCGCTAATAAATAAAAAATTAATAGTGATGAAAATATTTTCATCGCTATTAATTCTAAAAATTTTAGCGATAAAAATTTTACATCACAAAAAATATTTTTTATAATGAAAATATTTCATCACTATTAATTTAATAAAAAAAAATTTAAAAAATAAAATTAAATAATATTAGCGACAAAAATATTTTATCATAAATAAGATAATTTTTGACAAAATTTACATCATTAATAATTATTTATTAAAAAATTAAATTATATTAATAAAATATTTTTGGTGATGAATCTTTCATCGAGAATAATTTCATCACTAATAATTTAATTATATTTTTTAAAAAATAATTTATGAATATATATTTTTAATTTATATGTATAATATTTTTTATAAATTAAAAAATTTAAAATAAAAAATTACATAATAAATTGATAAATAAATTTTATTATTTTATTATATTAAATTAAAATTATAAGAGATTTGAAATAAAAAAGTACATGAATAAGTCATCAAATATCTATATTTGGAGAATGAGCTAGGAAAGGAGAGCGCTCGACGGAGCTCGAACCGGTGATGGAGCTCAGATCGGCCTGTTGCTGCCTCATCAGCTATATCGTCTGCTCTATCTGCACCATCCACTCCATCATTTGGATCTGAAGCTGCTGATATTCATCGATGCATGCAGCCAACTCCTGAGCTCGCTGCTCAGTCTACTGTCGATCCTCGACAGCCTATCTCTATACCTCCGTCAGTCGAGCCTCGCACACAGAATGGATGTCAGCCCCAGATGAGTGTGAGGATGAGAGAGTAGTGATCCCATACCCTAGACCCCTAACATAATAGGATCTCATACCAAGCACTCGATCACAGATCTCATCATCTATAGGTGCAATCAAGCCCTCAAGATAGACTGAGATCTCATGTCTGTCATACGATCTTAAAAATTAAAGTTATAATTATTTTAATTTTATAATAAAAATCAAACTATGAATAAAAAATAATTGAAAAAACTTACAAAGAGCTCCTGGCTCCCCGTCATCCACTCTCCTGATCGTCGTTGGTGGGTCCGCTGGTAGATATCGATCCTATCAGGAAGCTCGCCACTCTCAGCATCTCTCTATAATTTGAGAATTAATTAAATAAATTTTAAATAACTAGAGAATTATATGCTAATTAAAAATTAAAAATTACCTACCATGTGCTCCATGTAATGAGCGAAAGATCTCAAGCCCCCACAATGCGGCACTGTCTGTCTCGTCTGATTCATGATATTTTGGGCACATCATCTCTGTAAAATTACCAGTCAAATTAGTAGATAACAAATTTAATTTAAGAATAAATGATTTAGTCATTAAACTCTGAAAAAAAAAATTTAGATGAGTAATCTGATATGTCGGATCCTCGTAATGCCGGTATATGGCAGTCCAATCGTCCATAGTGATGCTGTCATAGGGCTGTTACCGCGCTACCTCCTCCCCATGATCCTATACCATACGGTACCAATGCTGATGCATGTGATAGTGATAATTCTTGAAACACAATGATAGATGAGTGTCCACGGCTCGCCTCACACGATCCTCCTCAAAATCAATGATGTCGAATACACCCTGCCAATAACAAATATTAGAAGAATACTATACAAATTAAATATTCATAATATAATTTATTTTACTTATAAGTGGGTGTAGAAAATCTCTTTTTGATCTAGTAGAATGTGACGCCAATCGAAGAGCATCACGGGGGCATAACTGCGGTATATGATGCCTAGCTCAGTCTATCATGGCTCGCACCATCTCCTAATGAGTCTAATGTAGCTGGCTGGTATCTCAATCTAAAAATGCTGTCCCAGGTGCTTGCATCTCTAACGCTTTAGAGCGAGGTTTTTCGATGGACCTCGCCCTCACCTCACTACCGATGAAGACTGGTCTGAAATAATAATAAATAAATTATTAGTATGATCTAAATAAAAGAATCAAATTTTATTATATAAAAAGTATAATAATACCACTCGGACCTGTCTCACTCGGACCCGCCTCACTCGGACCCACCTCACTGGGACCTGCCAGTGTAGGACCCTCTGACAGTGGAGTCGGTGTGACAATGAAGATCAGTGAAGGTGCCTCAACCTCCGAGGTAGACTAAATACAAACATCATCGTCTGTCTCCTGATGCCATATTTGCAATAATTGACATATAAATAAATATAATGTTGAATAATAATTATAGAAATCAAATAGCATTCTAATGAATACAATTATATTGCATACCATTATTGTAAGAGAAGATTGAATGAAGAATATAGATCTACTCATCAATATTCATATCTTCTTCGATATGTAGATCCTCCTCCAAATTAGAATAATCGATATATGTGTCATCTTCTATCTCATCATTATTTATAAACTGATCATCGCCCTCCAACTCATCTAGATTAAATACAAAATCAGCTTCAACTTCGTTAGACGATAGATCAGTCAATTCAAAGGTACCATTATAAGTTCTTCATCAACCAAAAGCTTGGCTAATATTTGTTCTTCTTGCTGAAAAGTTTTTTCTTCATGTAAATCCAAATTTTCATCCATCTCTAATTGGGTTGGTATGTCGTATACGTCTCTAGGTGTTATTTTTTGTACAATATGCCAATTACCTCAATACTTTAGATCTTTCAAATATATTACTTGTTTCGCTTAGTTGCTAATATATACAGCCCATTTTGGTACCATATTCATACAAAATTTATATTGATAAAATATGAATTGATATGAATATCAATTTTTTTATTATTAATATCCCACCATTCATACTGAAACAAAAATACAGAATTACTAAACCCATACTTTAGTTCTATGATATCTACCAGTACACCATAATAATCAATCTCTTCTTCTCTTTCATATCCTGTTGTAGCAATCCACTATTCTGAGTCCGTCATTGCATCTCAAGCTCTCTTGTGTGAAATCTCATTCCTTCAATGATACAGGATACGTAGTGATTGATCCTTCGATCAGGATCATATGCTAAATCATACAAGTCATCGGTCGCACCAACTTCTTTATTGAAATACTTATGTTTCATCTACATTATAATATAAAAAATTATGTTAGTTTAAATAATATTATTTATAATTAAATAAATAACTATCACTAATAAACTTACAAGATCATCAAATTATTTGATAAATTTTTTTCTATGTCGATCATC
>NC_025994.2:74619083-74659101 GCF_000442705.2 Elaeis guineensis
TATGGATACGAAGAGTACGAGTATTTGCAAGTATATTGATATTAAATATTTTGCTCTTCATGAAAAAATAAAGAAGAATATTGTATCTATAGAATATATTAGTACACAGCTGATGATTGTAGATCCATTGACTAAAGGACTCACTCTCAGAATTTTTAGAGATCTTACGGATCATATGAGACTTATTAGCTCATTTTATGATCGATATATATTGGATACTATATATAGAGTCATCACATTGGGCTTTATAATAAAATTTAATTTATTTATTTTATACTGATAAGCTATTTACCATATGATATAAAGAAGATCAAGAGATATGCACAAAGTTCTATTTAGTTATAAAATAAAATTTTACATTAAGAACTTAATTATGAGGTGTCATTAGTATTGTGATGCATGAAAGGTCATGAGTTGATAATAATGTATTTGCTATCATGATTCATATTGATGATTATATTGTAATCATGTATATAGTGTATATATTATGAAGAAATTAAAATTTTAAATATAGCCACCTTAGTTTTTTAATAATTAGATCCAAATAAAATTTCATTAAAGTTTTTCTTTGAAATGTTATAAATAATTAAAATGAAGATGATTGTATTAGGTCAGGCCAAGTGAAAAGACATTAGAATTTATCTGATTAAGCCCATTTCGATGTAGCCTATACTAACATACATTGAGATTTGTTTTACATGTTTTAGTTTGATTTAGACTCTGACTTAAGATAAATCTCTGATAAAGTGATAAGAATATATTTGATGATTGTTATGATAAAGTCAAACTTTACATAACTATTATAGATAATGTCCATCTCAATCTTCATTATTGATTCAGATATTATATCTAATGGATGAGGTACATTATAAAAAGATATGTCCTATAGACTTGATCTTCAACTCATTCGAGAAAGATTGTTAGCTACTCCCCATCTAGAATACTCAAAATTAGGATTGAAAAACTAGTATGCTGCTTGGAACAATGAGAAGCACATCCCGTTTGATTTTTTTTCTTGTGATTACAGGTAGGGCCGATTCCAAAGATCATAGATATTCTTGATGGCTTCTCTTCTTGTAAGTCCTATTGCCCCATAAAGTTTTAATAACTTCCATTAATATAAATTGAACATCCACATCAATTTTCTGATTAGGACAAAATACTTTACCTTTGTCTACATGTTGTACTTATTTCAACATATTTTGAAAAAGAACCAATTTAAATTTGGGATAATATAGAAATCATAAATAATGCAAACCACTAAGCTTCCAAGTCAAGCTAGTACTAAATGTGTCTATATGGAAACATATTTCAAATTTTCATTGAGAAAGAGTTTGTGCATGGAAAGTTGGACCATGTAAGGAAAATTGATTAAACCTTAAATCGATTAGAAAGATAATACTATATCTTCCCAGTTTTGCAAATAGAAAATCAAGCAAAAACTTCTTCATGGAAACATTAACATCAATTTATCCATGGATCTTTTGGAGATTGGAGCTTTGACTGATTAACTAGGGTTTACAAGATGAAGGGCATCTAGTCAAAGTGGAATTGAGGAGGTTTAGTATTCAAAATATTTACCTTCTTTGAGAAGAGGCCTAGCTATAGCCCTTGGTGATGTTTTCAAATTCAAGAAGTGTAGGAGGTTTTCCTAGATTCAAGATGAAGAAGATAGGGGCAGCAAGGAGAGAGATGGAGCTCCTTGGCACCTCAATGGCTTTAAGATGAGAAATTTTTTTTCTACCCATTAAGAAATTAATAATCATGTAGAAGTCTATAAGTCATAGGCTTATATGAGGACTAAGAGTTTGTTTGGATGTAAGGATAAATTATTCAAGGATAAGTTTTACAAAATAATGGAATGTGGAAAGAAATGAAGCGATGCAATAGCTGGTACAATTGGAAAAGCTTATAGATCATAAAGCCATGAAAAAAAAGATGCTAAAGTTGCCCTAAAGATACATCTCTATGTTTTTTATCATTGATTAAGAAAAGTGATTTCCCTAAATTGGCTAAATTCTTTCCCCTCTTTCCCTTCAACTACTATCTTATCCTAATAGATTACCATGTACTAATATATTCTTGGGATGGTCTCTTAGCTAGCCTTCTAAATAGCCCATAAAGATTTTTATCTCCTGACACATAGTTGATGTAACACTTCGTATGGATCCTAATTTTCTTCTCATTTAAGCCTTGGCATCTTCATCAGATAAAGGATCAAATAACAAATTAAAATCTAGTCACAAATCATTGTGATTGGTGTATGCTTAGCTCTAAAAGAATCCATGCTATAATGTCTTTTAGCCATATAAATCTTAGACAAATCCTTCTCCGATACCACTTGTAAGATTCAGGACCTCTCACTCAAAAAGTAGCTATCCAGAAACTTTTGTTTGCAATCATTAAATCCGTATAAGCATCCAAGATTTTCCTAATGCAAAGCTAACCCAGGATAAATACATGCCCTCTCGAGTCTTGACCCAAAAAAAAAAATTCAATATTGACATTTCTTCAATTTTTTTTGTTTTATAATTTCATTGAAGTTGTCTATAAGTTTCTAAATTGACTTTTACTATGATACTCCAAAGGACTTTTGAACCATTTCATCATTTATTTTTCTTTGGCCATCCGATTTAACATGAACGCAGCAATCGCTTGTATCAAGTTATGTGTGTGGCATGTGTGGTAAATATTTTTTACTTTAGATGCATTTTAAAATTGAAAGCAATGGCAGTCTGAGTAAATATTTTAAGGTTCAAGAGCTTTTTGGAAAATATCTTCTTCCCTCTTGGTGCCTTGGCGGAGATGATGGGTAGTGGCAGTAGTGCACTGGAGAGGGGAGAGGAGGGTGACATCGAGGTCGCAGGTAAAATCCAAGGAGGAAGATGGGTGGTGTGGTGGTCGTAGATGAGATCCGAAGAGGAAGATGGGCGGTATGGTGGTCATAGGTAAGATCTAAGGAGGAGGAGGATGAAGGCATTGGGGTCATAAATGAGATCCAAATAGGAGGAGGAAGAGAGTGAGTTGGGGTCATGAGTGAGATCTAAGGAGGAGAGGAAGAGGGCAGCGTTGGATTATGGGTGAGATTTGAAGAGGAAGAGGAAGATAGTATGGGCATAGACAAAGAATGGGAACATAGGAAAGGGAGGAAAGGAGGGCCATCATGGTTACCATGGTAGCTATCCCGGCTGCACTCACCTTTCTCCCCCTATATCACTATCTCATCTGTTGTGATCCCGACTCCACTGCCCCACTGATTTAAAGCCCCCTCCTCTGATTCTCTTACTTCCACATCTCCTTCTCTTCCTTTCTCAAGCTCAGTCAAGTAGTTTGTCTCCATTTTTATAGTGCCCTTCTCCCCTTTCTCACTATCCACCTCCTCCTCCACCTTCTCTCCCTCCCCTCATTTTACTGCTACCCACCACTATTTATGCCAAGAGAAAGGGTTTTAATAAAAAAAAAACAATTGGTTCCTAATCTCTCTCAAAAAGAGAATTGCTCTTCTATCTTTTTATTAAAAAATAATACACAAGTACCATAGCACAACCCTTCTAAATTTATGTCTAACTATATCCATGCTCCTAAGGTGTGGCTTTCATAGAAAGTTGGCTAAACTTATGAACTAAAGACAAAATTTATTTTAGAATTTACGTAAAATTATCCTAAACCAATTATGTTTTGGTTCCTAAATTGTGACTTTTATAGAAAAGTCAGCTCCAGCTGTCCATTTGATATGTTCAGAGAATTAGTTTTAGCTTCCTCTAGCTTCAGAGAATTAGTCTTTGGCTTTTGGACTTTATCTCCCTCTGTGTGTGTATTTAATTATATTGTGATGCCAAACTTGCAATTTATGTAAAGTCAGCTGAGTTTGCTGGTTTATGTCCTAAAAAGAAAATAAATTTGTCTACCCCACTCTTCTTTGATCATTTACTACTTATTCTTATGTCAAGATTTTATGTCAAATGGGCATGTCATTTTTTCAAAAAAAATAGACATGTTATTCTTTCTTTCTTTATTTTTTTAATTTTGATGATAAAGCTGCAAAAGACACCAAAATTTATTGATAAGAAAGATTTGCATAATGAAGTATAAAAGAAAGGAGGTATATACAAGGGTTTGAACACTTGAGAAGGAGTTACAATGAGTTCCAACATAAGCAAGCGCTATTCCTGAAGCTTTTGCTGCACCATTTAAGAACTGAAGCAAATACAGCTAATACTTCAAGTACAATTGAGATCATAATACTCAAGACAAAATACAATAGATACTTTACTCCATGTGAAACTGAGGTAGAAGCATACATCATGTACAAGTAATTTGAAATCATAGGACTAAGATAAACAATCTTTGAGTAGAACATAGCAATGATAAAGTATGGATATCATCTTTCTAGCTATAGATTTGGTAGAGTTTCAGTCCAACAGCACCAAGAAGTGGAGAATGTGGGAAATGAAGGGGCAAAAAGTGAGCTTCATTCAAAGGAACTAGTTTCATTTAAAGGAAGAGAGTAGTCACCAAAGAGATGAAGTAAGAATTTTGATTTTATTCCAGATTCTACCGAATTCAGGAAGCATATTCTGGTGGCATAAAGAAGACCACTCAATAAATATTTTGAGCTCTATATGGCAATCGAATTGGTTGAAGAGGACTTGTTGAAGAAGATTCTTGTGTTGCATTCTTTCTAGCAATTCCAAGTGATCGTAGTTAAGAGTAGAAGGACAATTTGCTATGCTGCTATTGAAATATGTTCTTTCTCCACATCATACAAAAATCAGCAAAGAAAGTTTGAGGGTGCAAAACCCCAAGGTGAAGACAAATATTCATTCGAATATTGGAGAACTGGCAAAAGTAAAAGATATGATCAATATTTTCTGCCCTATGACCATAAAGGACATAGCCTCCCAATTGCTTACTATTTTTTTCTAAAGTAACTCTTTAGTATTCAATTTTTTCTTCCAGCAGAGCCACAGAAGACATTTAAGTTTGAGTGGGGTAGGAAGAGCCCAGAGATATTTGGCAAACTAGCCTTCTTCATCTAGTTCCTAGTTGATATAATTGTCATCTTGATTTGGACTGACAAGAGTAAGGATAAAAAGGAGATAATCAAATTCAATTTAAATCTATAATGAATAGAGCTTGGGCCTTTGGAGTATCTAGCTTGAAGATCTAAAGTTATAACAATCAGCAACCACTCTGCTCTTTTTCCTACTGATGTTGAATAGCTTCAGGAACATAGTCTGTAGGGGAGCCTCAAAAACCTGAACATCTTTCCAAAAAAGGATGTCCTTCCTATAACAAAAGTGAAATCTTGATCTATTTTAGACCACAGGTAGAGGATTAATGATATCCTTTCAAATACTAGAATACTTCCTTCTTGACTTCCAAGGCATTGATAGTTTTAGCTTTTTATGATAGGTGTACAAAAAAAAATGGTGTTTGGGAAAGAATATTATTTTTTATTTCTTATTTTTCAACTTCATGAATATAGATCTATAAATACACTAAAGTGGAAAGTCTATCATGGTAGCTTTATAATTATATCTGAACATGCATGGTATCTAAATAAATATGTTTAATAATCACAAAAAAATTAAAAAAAAATATGTGGTAGTACAGTATATGCAATTTTAAAATTTTTATGCAACAAAAATAATAGATTAAACGATTTAATCCTAATCACATATATAAGATCCTATCTTAGACTACCACATCATGATCTTTGATAAGAAAATATGTACTTTAGATCTGAAAATAAAAATCACATCGATCTCATCGATGCTGGAATTCTAGATCTAACTATTAGATCTACCATAAGAATCAAAATAAGTTAGAGATCATTATCAAACAAATTTGATCTTGACCTCCTCTGATCCAATGGTTGGAGAAGGTATTCTTCAGATCATTCATAGCCACACGAAGTCGTCTGGCCTTTACAGGAAGATCCATGCGAAGACAGACGTAGATCAAGGATTTGGAGGTGCTAGCTTGCAAGCAACTTCGACAGTTGATTTGTTCTTCCTTCTTCAAGTACCTTGGACACTCTAAAGTAAGAGAAAATCAAGAGAAAGAATAGAGGAGGAGGAGAAGAGGCTCTGAAAATAAAAACCAGCAAGAGATAGATCATGGGACGTCCAAGAGAGAGGACCCCTTTTTATAGAGTAGGATTTAGGGTTTTCCAAGGAAAAGCACCAAGAGTCAATGCCAAAATCTCTTTTTGGCATCCTAAAAAATTCCAAAAAAAATCATTAGGATGTGAAGAAGGATTCTAGAGTCTCATATGTTAAAGGATTCTCCAAAAAAAATAAGAAAAAAATTAATATGACACCAACAATATTTCATATATAAAAAATTTCTTTCCTAGTTTACCTCTTATCTCTAATTCGGAGAAATTGGCATGGGTTCAGGAGTGGCGTAGGAGATAAGGATAGAGTTCTAGTTTGACTTGGACTCTTCATTTCTAATTCAATTCTAATCTAAATCAAATTTGGATCGAACCCACTAATAGAAATGAACCTAATCCAATTGGAAACTAAAATATCTCATCAAATTTTTAACCCAATTAAAAATTAGCCGAGTCAAAATTTTGATCGAATCAAGATCATATTTTTTTTTATAATCGGGCTCGATCATATCAAACCCACTCAGAGTTGAACTGAATCTAATTCAATTAGATTTAATCTAAAGCTCTTTGCTCAATCAAATTGAGTCAATTAGTAATCTAATTACTAATTAATTTTTTAAAAATAGTAGAGTTCTAGTCTCAGTCAATTAGTAATCTAATTCGATTGTGACTCTTCATCAGAGTCACAATCCAATTGGACTCTTCAGCCATCTGATCTGATCAAATATTCTAATGTGTGTGACCCCATAGGTTCGAACCTAAGCCAGTAGCATAGAAATAACTTTCTATATCAATCGATGTAACCATCTAGCAATGATGATTCGACGACCAGATAGGTCGAAGTATTGCAAAGCAACTTTCTAGAACTTACTGATGTATGGTTACTGTATAATTCATCCCTTTGACCCAAATGCTCAAGACGATCTAGGGTTTAATTGTCAACCCTAATTTAGTTGACTACATTATATTTCAATCTTTCAAATCCATCTCATAGATTATCCTGATCAAAATTTTACTAAATTAAAATATACTGATGCATATCTCCTACTAATTCAGAGGGATCAATTCCATCTTGACTCACACATCGACTTGATCAGTACTTGACTGCATCCAATAACCTTTCGTCACTGAGTTAGAAACTCAAATGGTCCGATACTAAAGTACAGTGAGTTACTTATAAGTCACCGTGATGGTCTTAGATCGGAGGGATATTTATACCTATACCCTTTATGAGCTACTCTTGACAGTAGAGTGCTTGGCATATGGTCACATTTGATGCAAATGTACTCCTACATTCTATCTATGTGCCACAACAGTATCTCTATACTCTTTAGTTAAGAAAATAACTAACTCATATGGTACATAATGACCTACACTTGATATCACTATCGTTCTAGTAATAGCATATCATTTGATCGTAAATATTTTTAAAGATTTAACGATAAATCCTACTTTGTCGATTAAATATAGTCTTAAGGACTTCATTACAATATAAGAGTTTAAAGATGGATAATTTATAATAAAAATATTAAATAATTTTTATTAATAAAAATTTATATATAATTTATAAGATGACCACAATCGTCTAACAATTGACTTTGGGATATATTTTCTAACAACTTTCACTTGAACTAAAGCCAATCGATGCAGTATTGAATACCCATCTTCGATTTGTGATCATCGAACTCTTTGATTTTGAGAGCTTTAGTAAATGGGTTGGCCAGGTTCTCCTTTTCATCAATCTTCTGAAGATCGATGTTACCTCGATTCATGATCTTTCGAATAAGATGATAGCGACGCAGAATATGTTTGGTGCGTTAATGTGATATCGGCTCCTTGGCTTGAGTAATGGCTCCAGTATTATCGCAGTATAACAAGACAAGGCCATCAATGGAGGGTGCCACTCTGAGCTCGTCGATGAACTTTCACAACCATACAGCTTCCTTCGCAGTATTGAATACCGCAATATACTCCACTTCGCAAATAAAGTCTGCCACAGTGTGTTGCTTGAAATTTTTTCAACAGATCGCTCCACCATTTAGGATAAAAATATAATCCGACATACTCTTGCTATTGTCATGGTCTGACTAAAAGCTAGATCGGTAAATCCCATCAGTTTCAAGTTAGTTTCACCATACACAAGCTATTGGTCCTTAGTATTTCTTAAATACTTAAGAATGATCTTTACGACCTTTCAGTAGTTTTCTCCTAGATCAGACTGGTATCTGCTCACTATCCCAAGTGAGTATGTCATGTCTGATCTCGTACATGTCATGACGTATATAATAGAATCTACTACCAAAGTATATGAAACTCTACTCATACGCTCTCTCTCTTGAGGAGTTATTGGATAATATTCTTTCAAAAGAAAAAAATTTTGGCCCATCGAAAGATAGTCTTTCTTAAAATTCTCTGTGCTGATTCATTTTAGCATGATATCTATGTACGTGAATTGTGAGAGCCCAAGCAACTTCTTAGATCTATCTCTATAGATCTTCATCCCTAAAATGTAGGCTGCTTCTCCCAGATCCTTCATGAAAAATTATGATGACAGCCACACTTTTATTCCTTGTAATGTCGGGATATCATTTTCAATTAAGAGAATATCATCCATATACAACATAAGAAATACAATTATTGACCATTTGCCCACTTATATATATAGGGTTCCTCTCTGTTCCTAACGAAGCCATATGTTCTGATCACCTTATCAAAATATATATTCCAACTCCGAGATGCTTGCTTCAATCCATAAATAGATCTCTAAAGCTTGCACCCCTTGAACTCATCTGTGGATGTGAACCTTTCAAGTTATATCATATGCACCTCTTCGTTCAGCACTCCATTTAGGAAAGATATCTTCACATCCATCTGCCAGACTTCATAGTCTAGGTATGTTGCTATCGCAAGCATGATCTGAATGGATTTGAGCATTACCATAGGAGAAAATATTTCATCATAGTCAATAACATAATACTGATGATAATTTTTGGCAACCAAATGAGCTTTATAAGTCTCCACCTTTTCGTCTGCACCCCTCTTTCTCTTGAAGACGCACTTACACCCTATGGGTTTAACTCCTTTAGGTGGGTCAACCAATGTCCATACATCATTGACCTTCATGGACTCCATTTTGGATTTCATGGATTCAAGCTATTTGTCAGAGTCGGACCTCTGCATTACATCTATGTAGGTGATCGGATCCTCATCATTCTTATCGAGTTCAATAGGATCTCCATCCCGAACCAAGAAAACTAAGTACCTGTCTGACTAATGTGGTACTCTACTAAATCACCTTAAGGATGTTTGTGTGTTGGGCTCCGAATTTGACCTCATCAAATCTGGTTTAGATTCAATCATTGGTGTCGATTTTTCTATCTATCGAACTTCATCAAGTTTGATTTTAAAGGCACTTATTCTTTCACTAAGGAATTTTTTTTCAAAAAGTATTTCTTACTGTTGACAAACATCTTTTGTTCAGTAGGTAAGTAAAAATAATATCTCCTCATTTCTTTGGGGTACCTTATGAAATTACACTTATCAGACCTAAGACTGAGCTTGTCAGTTTGTAATCGTTTAACATAAGTCAGACATCCCCAAACCCTAAAGAAAGAGAGGTTCAGCCTATGCCCTAACCATATCTCATATGGTATCTTACTAACTGACTTGTTTGAAATATTATTGAGTACAAGATAGGCTGTTTCAAGTGCATATCCCCAAACGAAGATCGACAGAGTTACAAACCCCATCATGGATCGAACCATGTCCAACAAAGTTCGATTCCTCCTTTTTGAGATGCCATTATGCTGTGGTATCTCTGGAGGGGTCTATTGAGAGAGAATCTCATTCTCTCCTAGATATGTCAGAAATTCACTAGAGAGGTATTCACCTCCTCGATCAGACTGAATAGTTTTAATATTTTTTTCATTTATTTCTCTACATTATGGAACCGTTTGAATATTTTAAATGATTCGGATATGTGTTTCATCAAGTAGACATATCCATATCTAGAAAGGTCATCTATGAACGTAATGAAATAGCTATACTCTCTTCTAGCATATGTGCTCATGGGTTTGTTAGGAAATGTGTCCCAAAGTCAATCGTTGGATGATTGTGCTCATCTTATAAATTCTATATGAATTTTTATTAATAAAAATTATTTGATATTTTTATTATAAATTGATCATCTTTGAACTTCTGTATTGTAATAAAATCCTTAAGACTATTATTGATTGATAAAAAAAGATTTATCATTAAGTTTTTAAAAATATTCACGACCAAATGATATGCTATTACTAGGACGGTAGCAATATCAAGTGTAGGTCATTGTGTGCCATATGAGTTGGTTGTTCTCTTAATCAAGGAGTGTGGAGATACTGTTATGACATGCAGATAGAATGTAGGAGTACATTCGCATCTAACGTGATCATGTGTTGAGCACTCTGCTGTCAAGAGTAGTTTGTGAAGGGTATGGGTATAAGTGTCCCTTCGACCTGAGACCACTACGGTGACTTGTAAGCAAGTCACTGTACTTTAGTATCGGACCATCTAAATTTCTAACTTAGTGATGGAAGGATATTGGATGCAGTCAAGTACTTATCAAGTCAGTGTGTGAGTCAAGATGGAATTGACTCCTTTGAATTGGTAGGAGATATGCATCAGTGTATTTCAATTTAGCAAAACCTTGGTCAGGATAATTCATAAGATGAATTTGAAATATTGAAATATAATATGGTCGACTTAATTAGGGTTGACAGTTAAAATTTAGGTCATCTTGAGCATTTGAGTCAAAGAGATAAATTATATAGTAACCATACGTCAGTAGGTTCTAGAAGGTTACTTTGCAACACTTCGACCTATTCGATCGTCGGGTCATCATTGCTAGATGGTTACATCGATTGGTATAAAAAATTATTTCTATGCTACCAGCTTAGGTTCGAACGTATGGGATCACATGCATTAGAAAATTTGATCAGATCTGATGGCTAAAGAGTCCAATTAGATTGTGACTCTAGTGAAGAGTCCTACTTGGACTGGGACTCTATGGGAGAGTCCCACTGAGACTGAAACTCTATCATTTATGAAAAATTAATTAGTAATTAGATTACTAATTGACTTAATTTGATTGAGTAAAGAGCTTTGGAATAAATCTAATTGAATTAGATTCAGTTCGACTCAGATTGAGATTGATATGATCAAACCCGATTATAAGAGAAATTTGATCCTGATTCGATTAGGATTTGGACTCGACTAATTCCTAATTGAGTTAAAAATTTGATGAGATATTTAAATTTTTAATTAGATTAAATTTATTTCTATCGATGGTTTCAATCTAAATTTGATTTGGATTAGAATTGAATTAGAAATGAAGAGTCCAAGTCAGACTAGAACTCTATCCTTATTTTTTGCACCACATCTGGATCCATATCAATTTCTCAATGCCTAATTGGATTTGGGTTGTGATTTTTAGTATCATGAGAGAGGATCTAGTAAGGGTAGTTGGCTAGAGCTGATAAGTCATAATATTATCTCTTGCCTAATTCAAATACGATCCGAATTAGAGATAACATGCAGACTAGAAAAAAGATTTTTCGTATATGGTATATTATTGGAGTCATAATATATTTTTTTATTTTTCTTAAATAATTTTTTGGTATGTGAGACTTTAAATTCCTTCTCCATATCTTAATAATTTTTTTGGAATTTTTTGGGATGCCAAAAGGAGGTTTTGGCATTGATTCATGGCACTTTTTCTTGGAAAGTCCCAATTCCTAGTCTATAAAAGGGGACCCCTCTTTTGGACGTCCCATAATCAATTTTGTTAAGGATTTTTTATTTTTAAAGTCTCTTCTCTTTTTTCTCTCTTTATCCTCTAGATATCCTATCACTTTGGAGTATCCAAAGTACTTGTAGAAGAAGAAAGAGATCAGTTATCAAAGTTATTCGCAGACTAGCATCTCCGAGCCCCTGATTTGCGCCAGTCTTCATGTGGATTTTTCTATAGAGGCCATATAACTTTGTGTGGCTATAAGTGATCTAAAAAATATCCTCTCTAACCATTGGACTAGAAGAGATTAAGCTTAAAATTTATTTGGTAACGATCTCTAAGTTATTTTGATTTCTTTGGTAGATCTAATAGTTAGATCTAGAATTGCAGCATCGATGAGATCGATGTGATTTTTATTTTTAGATTTAAAATATATATTTTTTATATTAAAAATTTTGATATAGTAGTCTAAGTTTAGATATTATATATATAATTAAAATTAAATTATTTAATCTATTATTTTTATTATATAAAATTTTAAAATTGCATATACTGTACTACCGCAAATTTTCTTCAACTGGTATCAGAGCCAGGTTGTTTTGATATGAATTAGTATGACTTTAGATCTAATTTTCTTTATTATTAGATCTGATTATTTATAATTTAGATTATATCTAAATTAGTTTATTTTCAGATTTGATTATTATTTATTTAGATTTTATGTTCTGAGTAGTAAAGTACTCGGATTGGGTAACCACCAAACTGTCCGATCATAGGAGCAAGCAGAGTTTCATGACCCTCTTCTCCCATTCAATGGTGTGTAGGGGTGCCACTGTGAGGTCCCACGAAGAAAGCGAAAAGAGAAAACTTATTTTCTTGCAAAATTCTAGATCTTGAAACCCTAGGTATTGTTGTATGTGATGTAAATTACGAACATGGTTAGTTACATCTAATCTTATTTAATCAAAATTATTTTAATTTAAAATTATTAAAATTTAGATTTAATCTAAAAAATTTTATGGTCTGATATAAAAAATTTACATGAAAAATTATTTTCAAATCTTTAATCATGTTGATGCAAAACTTAATTGAGAATTAAGTATCAAGCTGATTGGATCTAGAATTATAATTTAGATCTAATGACATTACATAAAACATGGGGCATGGGTTAGCTTAAATCAGGTTCTTCTCTTTAATTAGGTTAGACCTAAAGTTAGAATCAAAGAATTGATTGATCATGTAGAGTAATTGATTAAGTCTAATCAAATATTGAATTGGATTAATCAGGATTTCTTTGGTACAATAGTTGTAGATGGTCAAGTCCATATCTTTGATTAGACCAAATGGACCTTGATTGTGGCTCAGTGATTGAATCCGAATCATTAGGTTGGTCAAATCAAAACTAGTTAATCAATTGGTGTCTAAGATAAGTTTGACATTTCGATTGGTGGTTTTTAATTAGGTGCGGCTTACCTGGCCATTTTGATGATGTCTAAGGCAAGCTTAGTAGATCTTCCCACCGATCTCACTTACCTGGCCAATTTGATGAACTAGATTTTGATTAGATCGCTAAGTGATTCGAGTTAGTCCATGCCATTAAGGTTGATCAGTATGTCTGATCTAGGTGCCAGTTCAATCAGTATGACCTAATCTGATTCAGTCACTTGGTGAAGTCAGTGGAGGATTATGGTCTACTGATTGATCTTTTCTTTTCTTCTCTCTACTCTAAATTAATTAAACCCTCTAAATTATTAGGTCCCTAAAATAAGCTGGTTATAATGATAACTAGATCATAGTCTCCCATTAAGGTGAGTGATAATGGGTCCATTATTTCTGATTGACATTGCAGGCGCCATCCATCTGGTGTCCTCTTTGAATGATGGAATTATCGTTCATCATATGATAACTTTGTTGAACTATCTGATGATAGTTGGGTTGATTGAGCCATCCTCGGATCTGATCATTCATTAGGTAGAATCACTGAGTAGGTTCATGTTAATAGTTTGACCTAACCGAAACTTTCAGTGGAGGCCCATCACCTACTGAAATAAAATTTGGGGCTAAATTAAATACTAAAAGTTGTTTGAAGAAATAATTGATTGAGAATCTATCCATAGATGCATATGGGTTGATCGAGCCATCCTTAAATTGGAGGTAGTCTGTGTGGATTTTAGTATCCACTAAGAAATTAAGGTAATTCCTCGAATTGAAGGTAGATGCTACCAATTCGCATAAAATAGTGGGAAGACTTTTAGACTAAAATCCAAGTCTTTAGGATTAATAAATTTATATACTAATTAAGCTTTGTACTTTCTTTATGTGTGCAGATATAGCCTCAAACTTGTCGCTCCGATCACTGTTGGACAGTGAGAAGCTTACCAGACTGAATTTTGATAATTGATATTGAAAGTTAAAGATTATCCTGGAGCACGAGCGGATCCTTTATGTGATAACAGATTCGGCACATGAGGAGCCTACTCCTAACGTCTAAGGAGCAATTCGAGACACTTATTTGAAGTGGCTCAACGATCGCACCATGATTCATTATATCATGCGGGCCTCCATGAAAGACAAGTTCAACCGAAAGTTTGAAGAAGCTCAGTCAGAGGAAATACTTCAAGTGTTGAGAGATTCCTTTGGTACTCTTGACGATATTGAGCGGCACAAGACTAGTTGCACCATTTTCAATATCTGGATGAGGGAGGGTGCATCTGTTATCGATCATGTATTGTACATGATTGATCAGATTGAAAAATTGAGCAAACTTAGCTTTTCTTTGCATGAACAGCTGGGAAAGGATGCGATCCTGAACTCTCTACCCAAGTCTTACCTATTGTTCCTCAGTCATTTCAGAATGATGAAGCCTGTAGTCAACTACCATGTTCTGTTGGGGTTGCTACAAACTTTTGAGAAAGATCACCAGCTCCACAAGGAGATAGTGAATCTAGTGGGAGGATCTTCTTCGGATAGTTGTCATCCCTTTAAGAAAGAAAAAAAAGAAGAATAAGAAGGTGCATGGTGCTGGGAGTCAGTCTCAGAAACTCAAGTTCAAGGCTGATCGAAGTCAGGCAGAATACTTTTTTTGCAAGAAGAAGGATCACTGGAAGAGAAACTATCCTCAGTATATCACTTTCCTTGATCCGAACAGGCCAAAGAAGAAGAAACAATCAGTTACTAGATAAGGTACTTTTATGATAACACCTTGTAACTTCTCTCTTATAGATACAATGACCTGGGTGTTAGATACTGGAAGCCCTATTCATATTTGTAATTCGTTGCAGGATCTTCAAGTCACTTGAAGATTTGGAGAAGATGAGAGATTTTTGAATATTGGAGATGGAAGATCAGTTCCAGTTCTAGCTTTAAAAATCATCAAGCTTGTATTCGAGTCTCAGTATATTGTTCTTAATGAATATCATTACTATCCTAGTTTTCTTTTAAATGTTATTTCTATAGGCACTACAATAAAACAGGTTATTAGCGATGAAAAATTTTTATCACTAATAATCTATTTTCATCGCTAATAGTTATTAGTGACGAAATATTCATCACTAATTATTCATCATAAATAATCGTGTCGTTGATAATATTTTATGATGAAAAAAATTTTTGTTGCTAATAAAGGATATTTGTGATGAATATTTTTCATCGTTAAAAAATTAAAGATAAAAAATTTTAATCATAAAAAAAGTATTTATGACGAACAATACCATCGCTAATAAATAAAAAATTAATAGTGATGAAAATATTTTCATCACTATTAATTCTAAAAGTTTTAGCGATAAAAATTTTACATCACAAAAAATATTTTTTATAATGAAAATATTTCATCACTATTAATTTAATAAAAAAAATTTAAAAAATAAAATTAAATAATATTAGCGACAAAAATATTTTATCATAAATAAGATAATTTTTGACAAAATTTACATCATTAATAATTATTTATTAAAAAATTAAATTATATTAATAAAATATTTTTGGTGATGAATCTTTCATCGAGAATAATTTCATCACTAATAATTTAATTATATTTTTTTAAAAAATAATTTATGAATATATATTTTTAATTTATATGTATAATATTTTTTATAAATTAAAAAATTTAAAATAAAAAATTTGCATAATAAATTGATAAATAAATTTTATTATTTTATTATATTAAATTAAAATTATAAGAGATTTGAAATAAAAAAAATACATGAATAAGCCATCAAATATCGATATTTGGAGAACGAGCTAGGAAAGGAGAGCGCTCGACGGAGCTCGAACCGATGATGGAGCTCAGATCGGCCTGTTGCTGCCTCATCAGCTATATCGTCTGCTCTATCTGCACTATCCACTCCATCATCTGGATCTGAAGCTGCTGATATTCATCGATGCATGCAGCCAACTCCTGAGCTCGCTGCTCAGTCTACTGTCGATCCTCGACAGCCTATCTCTATACCTCCGTCAGTCGAGCCTCGCACACAGAATGGATGTCAGCCCTAGATGAGTGTGAGGATGAGAGAGCAGTGATCCCATACCCTAGATCCCTAATATAATAGGATCTCATACCAAGCACTCGATCACAGATCTCATCATCTATAGGTGCAATCGAGCCCTCAAGGATAGACTGAGATCTCATGTCTGTCATACGATCTTGAAAATTAAAGTTATAATTATTTTAATTTTATAATAAAAATCAAACTATGAATAAAAAATAATTGAAAAAACTTACAAAGAGCTCCTGGCTCCCCGTCATCCACTCTCCTGATCGTCGTTGGTGGGTCCGCTGGTAGATATTGATCCTATCAGGAAGCTCGCCACTCTCAGCATCTCTCTATAATTTGAGAATTAATTAAATAAATTTTAAATAACTAGAGAATTATATGCTAATTAAAAATTAAAAATTACCTACCATGTGCTCCATGTAATGAGCGAAAGATCTCAAGCCCCCACAATGCGGCACGGTCTATCTCGTCTGATTCATGATGTTTTGGGCACATCATCTCTGTAAAATTACCAGTCAAATTAGTAGATAACAAATTTAATTTAAGAATAAATGATTTAGTCATTAAACTCTGAAAAAAAAAATTTAGATGAGTAATCTGATATGCCGGATCCTCGTAATGCCGGTATATGGCAGTCCAATCGTCCATAGTGATGCTGTCATAGGGCTGTTACCGCGCTACCTCCTCCCCATGATCCTACACCATACGGTACCAATGCTGATGCATGTGATGGTGATAATTCTTGAAACACAATGATAGATGAGTGTCCACGGCTCGCCTCACACGATCCTCCTCAAAATCAATGATGTCGAATATACCCTGCCAATAACAAATATTAGAAGAATACTATACAAATTAAATATTCATAATATAATTTATTTTACTTGTAAGTGGGTGTAGAAAATCTCTTTTTGATCCGGTAGAATGTGACGCCAATCGAAGAGCATCACGGGGGCATAACTGCGGTATATGATGCCTAGCTCAGTCTACCATGGCTCGCACCATCTCCTAATGAGTCTAGTGTAGCTGGCTAGTATCTCAATCTAAAAATGCTATCCCAGGTGCTTGCATCTCTAACGCTTTAGAGCGAGGTTCTTCGATGGACCTCGCCCTCACCTCACTACCGATGAAGACTGGCCTGAAATAATAATAAATAAATTATTAGTATGATCTAAATAAAAGAATCAAATTTTATTATATAAAAAGTATAATAATACCACTCGGACCTATCTCACTCAGACCCGCCTCACTCGGACCCACCTCACTGGGACCTGCCAGGGTAGGACCCTCTGACAGTGGAGTCGGTGTGACAATGAAGATCAGTGAAGGTGCCTCAACCTCCGAGGTAGACTAAATGCAAACATCATCGTCTGTCTCCTGATGCCATATCTGCAATAATTGATATATAAATAAATATAATATTGAATAATAATTATAGAAATCAAATAGATTCTAATGAATACAATTATATTGCATACCATTATTGCAAGAGAAGATTGAATGAAGAATATAGATCTACTCATCAATATTCATATCTTCTTCGATATGTAGATCCTCCTCCAAATTAGAATAATTGATATATGTGTCATCTTCTATCTCATCATTATTTATAAACTGATCGTCGCCCTCCAACTCATCTAGATTAAATACAAAATCAGCTTCAACTTCGTTAGACGATAGATCAGTCTAATTCAAAGGTACCATTATAAGTTCTTCATCAACCAAAAGCTTGGCTAATATTTGTTCTTCTTGTTGAAAGTTTTTTCTTCATGTAAATCCAAATTTTCATCCATCTCTAATTGGGTTGGTATGTCGTATACGTCTCTAGGTGTTATTTTTTGTACAATATGCCAATTACCTCGATACTTTAGATCTTTCAAATATATTACTTGTTTCGCTTGAGTTGCTAATATATACAGCCCATTTTGGTACCATATTTGTACAAAATTTATATTGATAAAATATAAATTGATATGAATATCAATTTTTTTATTATTAATATCCCACCATTCAACTGAAACAAAAATACAGAATTACTAAACCCATACTTTAGTTCTATGATATCTACCAGTACACCATAATAATCAATCTCTTCTTCTCCTTCATATCCTGTTGTAGCAATCCACTATTCTGAGTCCGTCATTGCATCTCAAGCTCTCTTGTTGAAATCTCATTCCTTCAATGATACAGGATACGTAGTGATTAATCCTTCGATCAGGACCATATGCTAAATCATACAAGTCATCGGTCGCACCAACTTCTTTATTGAAATACTTATGTTTCATCTACATTATAATATAAAAAATTATGTTAGTTTAAATAATATTATTTATAATTAAATAAATAACATATCACTAATACAATTACAAGATCATCAAATTATTTGATAAATTTTTTTCTATGTCGATCATCGGTATCCGTATTATTCTCTCTACATAGTATACTTTTGTGCTCACTGCAAGAAGTTATGATTTTTAATTTTATATTGATATAAAAAATTATTTAAAATATTAAACAGTATGGTAAGATTGTACTTACTCAATAAAATTTTTAATTTTTTCATAATTATTTAGAACGTAAAAGTGTACCTTGGATAGCTCATTCACATCCATAAATTCATATCTCCTTGCACCAATAGGTTGAATCATTTGTTTAAATATAAACAACGTCAGTTCATTGTCACCCCATTCACAGTCTGTGTTATAATCTATATGATTGAATCTTATTTCGATATCATCAAGATATATCAAGCAGAATGTGACACACTCCGTAGCTACATATGCTTCCGCTATAGACCCTTCAAGCCTTGCTTTATTGTGCATATACTTTTTTAAGATACACAAGAATCTATAAATAAAAATAAATTTAAATTTTAGAATTATATTTATATTTTATAATTGATATGATAAAGTGCATATAATTTCTTTATCTTTCAATAGGATACATCCATCGATAATGTACCGGTCCAACCAAAAAATTTTGTTTGGAAGATGAACAGCCAGATGCACCATAACATCAAAAAATGATGATGAAAAAATTTTTTCTAACCTACAAAGAATGAGTATGATATCCTTCTCTATTATCTCAAGTAAGTTAATCTTCAATTTTTGACAACACAGTTCTCGGAAGAATACTCCCGCTCAATCAATGCAGTTTGAATATCACCACCTAAATTAGCCACGCATGACCATAGGAAGCTAACGTTGCATCATCACATGAGAGTCATGACTTTTCATATCAGAGATATTGCCGTTGTTGTTTCCAATATACCACGATACATTTGAAGCGCATGCATCAGAAAACTTTACGATTTTGAACCATCCATAAAAATTCTTTTTTTTCTCATCAAACAGTAAATAATATATAGGTGGCAAAAAAAATCTCTCACCTCGATGAACTAAATGCAACTCCAATTGGATTCTCATTTTTTATAAATCAAAGCAAGTTTTTGTACCATCTTTTATTTTTTCTGGATGTTCAATACAGTACTGATGATATTATTACAAATATTCTTTTTAATGTGTATTACATTCAGATTATGATGAAGTAGTAGCTGCTTCCAATATAGTAGTTCGAAAAAGATGTTTCACTTCATCCAATTCAATTCAGCTTCAGTACGCTTCCGCTTGTGAGTATCCGATATTTTTTCAAATTGGACATTTTAATGACTTCAAGTTGTTCTAAAATTTTTGCTCCACTTAACTCCTTAGGTGGTGGATGTCGGTCAGACTTACTATCAAAATATTGATTATAACAGTCCTCCAAGAATGATTAGCAGGAAGAAACCATCGATGACCCATGAAACATATTTTTCATCCATGCTTTAAATGTAAGGAGGATACATCCCTATTGCATATTGGATATACAAGATATCCTTTGGTGCTCTATTCAGATAAGTTTTCATATATAGAAAAATCATTTATGGTCCATAGAATCGAAGCATGCAACTTAAAATTACTTCAACTCATATAATCATATGTCTATATCCCATTTTCTTATAGCTCCTTTAGATCATCAATTAAAGATCATAGATATACATCAATTTCATTACCTGATGCTTTTGGACTTGAATCAACAGTGACATAAAAATAAATGATTTTTCATGCACTTTCAAGGTGACACATTATATACAACTAGCATCACAGACTACATGCTGTAAGAGGTACTCAGATTGCTAAAGAAATTAAATCTATCTGTCGCTAGATCAAGTTGGATATTACGTGGGTCACTCACAAAGTGCGAATGCTTTGCATCGAAGTCTTTCTATACTAAAGAGTCAGTCGGGTGGCTAAGTATGTTCTCCTCCAAAACCCACTGCTCATAATGCCGTCTCATTTCTTCAGCTGTCTTTGTGGACATATACAACCTTTAAAGTCTTGGAATCAATGAAAAATATCTCAAAATTTTTGAGGTATCTTCTTTGCTTTCTTATTATCGGTTTTGTATTTAGGCTTACTGTATTTCGGATATTCAGTTGCTTGTTCGTTATCCTTATAAAATAATATACTGTCATTTTTGCAGGTATATATAGGAATATAGCCAAGTCTCAATTTCTGCATGTATATTTTTGCTTCAGAATATAATTTCAGAAGTCTCTCTCCATCGAAAAGAGCTGCTTTAATCAATGTCAAAATTTGATCAAATGACTTTTGACTCCATCAGTTCATGATTTTAATATGAAGCAATTTTATCAAAAACTCTAACTTGAAAAACTTTGTACAATTTGGATAGAGTGGCTCTCGTGCATCCCTTACAAGCTTTGCAAACTATTCAGAAGTCTCTTCTATCTCAAGCTGGATATTATGTTCCTAATCAGAATTTGCTTTCACATGCAGTAGTACTCATGCACACATTTAAACAAACATCTTGATGTAAATTATCTAATAATTCTCCTATACCACTATGTTCGACAGATCCAGCAGCATCACGATCATCTTCAGTATCGTCATCGTCATGCATCACTTCATTTGGATCACCCTCCCCATGCCATATCCAACAAGTATACTTTTTATCCATACCATATTGTAGTAGATGCTCCTCAACAAGTGTTTGTGATGATATACCATATTGATACATCTCTTACATGGATATTTTATCTGACTAACACGTCAGCCTTATGCCGTGCAAATTCAATAAAATCTCAAACTCTTTTTCAATATTCAAGCAAAAAAATACCTCTAGCATTCATCCAATTTTTATTGATATCCATCTAACAACAAACACAAAATCATTAACAACCAAAAAAAAGTTCAATGGTATTCTGGATCTCGATCCAAATTTCGGACTGAATCATGATCCAAATTCTAGCCAAAATTTTGATCTGGATCTAGATACAGATTACTTTATACAAAACAATACATATTAAAAAATACAGACTGAACAATAATATAGAAAATATCCTTTCATCAATTTAATGAAGTAAAAATTCATGATCCTATCCATTTCAAATCATTACTAATAAGTATGGCCCTGTCCCTTTCAAAAAGTAATAATCTTATTATTGTTATTAGTAGATATTTTATTTTATTTTTGTAAAAATTTTGACAGCATCTCTCCATGGTTCTCCAAGTATACGATGTGAATATGGTGTCTACGCACCCTATCCACCATATATCCGGAGAACAATGGACAGATAACTATTGAATACCATATAATGAAATAAAATATCAACTATTAACAATAATAATATTATTACTTTTCTAAAAGGCTCAAATATGGGATATCCAAGAGTCGATCTCAATGAAGATCAACTCTTGAACGAGAATCTATGGCTCAATACAATTTAACTACCATCTTTGAACAGGCATTCGAAGATGAATTTTTAATTTATCAAAAAAGAATAACTCCGTATTAAAATTTTTTTATAAAAATTTTAATAGAGTTTTCTCTAAATAAAAATATTTTTTATATTTATAATTTCAACAGCATACAAAATAGTACATAAAATAATTAAATTGTAATAAGTAACAACAATGTGCATTGTGTTAGTGAAAAAATAATTAAATAATTTCAACAGTAACACTAAAAAAATAATATGTAATAAATATAATTAATCAAATAATTAATCAAATAATATGTATCTCCCCATCCCCACCGACTCGGCCCCATCCCTGCAGGCCTCGGCTCGCACCGTTGGCCTGACCCGGCCCTATCCCCGCTGACCCGACCCCATCCCCATCGGCCCCCCGATGGCCCAAGAAACCATCAGAAAAAAAGTAAATAGTCTTATCGGTGGCAGATGCAGGCGTCACCGGCCCGACCCGACCCGACCCCATTCCAAGCCCCGGCCTCATCCCTATCAACCTCGGCCCGACCCCATCCCCGCCGGTCTGGCCCGGCCCCATCTCCACCTGTCGGGCCCAGCCCCATCCCCGCCGGCCCGGCCCGACCCCATCCCCACCTGTCGGGCCTAGCCCCATCCCCGCCGGCCCGGCCCCATCCCCACCGGCCCCCTGATGGCTCGAGAAACCATAAAAAAAAGTAAATAGTCTTATCGACGGCAGACGCAGGTGCCACTAGCCCAGCCCGACCCGACCCCATCCCCGTCGGTCTCGGCCTCATCCCCGTCAGCTCAGCCCGGCCTCGGCCCTACCCAGACCCATCCCCACAGGCCTCGACCTCATCCCCATTGACTCGGCCCCGACCTGCACCGCCGGCCCGGCCCGACCCAGCCCCATTTCCATCGACCCCGGCCTGCACCACCAGCCTGGCTCGACCCCATCCCCGCAAGCCTGGCTCGACCCCATCAGCTCGGCCCGACTCCATCCTCGCCGGCCTTGGCCCCATCCCCACCAGCCCAGCCCGGCCCGTCCCTATCCCCACCGACCCCAAGGTGGCCCGAGAAAACATCAAAAAAAAATTTGTCTAAGTCTCTGGATGCAGGCACCACTGGCCCAGCCCGACCTGGCCCCATCCCCGCCAGCCCCGGCCTCGTCTTCGTCAGACCGGCCCAGCCCCATCCTCGTCGGTCCCCAGGTGGCTCGAGAAAACACCAAAAAAAAATAAAAAATACCGACGGTGGATGCAAGCACCGCCGGCCCAGCCCGACCCGACCCCATCCCCGTCAGCCCCGACCCCGACCCCGGCTCGATCCATGCCAGCCCGGCTTGGCCCCATCTCGATCGGCACGGCCCCATCCCCACCGGCCCCCCGGTGGCTCGACAAAACACCAAAAAAAAAAAAATACTTACCAACGGCGAACGCAGGCACCGTCAGCCCGGCCCCATCCCTGCCGGCCCCAGCCCCGCCCGACCCCATCCCCGCTGGCATCTCCCCTATCCTCGATGGCCCACCGGTGGCTCAAAAACACATAAAAAAAAATACGTTACCTTACCAACGGATGGCGACGGCGACGGTGACGACAACGGCAATGGCGAATGGTGACGGCGGCGAACGTGGCAGCTAGGAGAGGGGGGAGAGCAGAGAGGGGGAGGGGGGAGCACCTTCGCATGAAATCGGGGGGGCCATTAGAGAAGAAAATGGGTTTTAGGATGGGACTGGACGGGATGCGACATATTAGCGATGAAAATTTTTATCGCTAATAAAGATTTTCATCATTAATAATTGTATGAAAAATATAATTTGCAATGAAATAAAATTTTTTTATCACTAATAAGCTTATTAACGACGGACAACTTTTTTGTCGCTAATAGTTTTCATCAAAAAAAAAAAATCATTGAAAAAATATTTTTCCCCTAAAAAATATTATTTGTGATGAAAGTAAAAATTTTGTCACTAATAATCTTACTAACGATAGAAAAATTTTCATTGCTAATTGTTCTCGTCAAAATATTTTTTGCTAAAAAAGTTTTTCCATCAAAAAAAAATATTTACAATTAAAAGAAAATATTTTCATCGTTAATTATTTTATTAGTGATGAAAAAGCTTTTTCGTTGCTAATAATTACTGAAAAAAATTTTATTTTTCTAAAAAATTTGCGATGAAAATAAACATGATCAATGTGATGCTTCCATAGAAAGATAATATATATATATATATAGCCAAGTTATATATATATATATATATATATATATATATATATATATATATATATATATATATATATATATATAGCCAAGTTATATATATATATATATATATATATATATATATATATATATATATATATATATATATATAGCCAAGTTATAATAAAATATCACCTGCGAAGTGAAGGCTCTTCAAGTCATAAAATACTTTGATAGATCCAATCTTTTTAATAAACCTCAGGTGGCCGGCCTCTTGGTGTAATTTAGAAAGAACATCAATTACTAGGATGAAAAGGAGCAGTGAAAGAGGGTCATCTCTTGATGGAGTCCTCTATGGCATTTGATCAATCTTCCAGACTTGCCATTAATAATAAGAGCCACCGATGCCGAAGAGAGAAGGCTCCTTATCCAACCAATCTACCTTTTCAGGTAGCCATGGCCTTTGAGCAAGTCAAGTAAGAAGTCCAAGATAATGGTGTCGAAGGCTTTTTCGAAATCTAATTTATATGGAATATCTTTTTATCCCGACCTTTTGCATGCAATAAGCTAATCATCTCATGTGCACTTAAAAAGTTTTCTATAATGGATTTTCCTTTGATAAAAGCTGATTGATTGTCATTAATGAGAGTTGAAAGGAAAAGAGCCAGGCGATTAGAGAGAATCTTTGTGATAATTTTGTATATGCTATTGAGGAGGCTGATGGGTCTCAGGTCCCGAGTATTTAAAGAGCCTTGCTTCTTAGGAATTAGAGTATGAGTAGTTAAAGAGCCTTCCTAGTCATTGAACTATTCAGGACAGCAAATCTAGCTAGGATATTGTCGTAATATAAAAAAACACGTAAAAAGCCAATCATTTGTGAATTCTTGAAAATGATTCATGTATAGTCCTTGCCTCTAAAGATCCCACCACAGGTACCTCAATGATTCATACATCATTTTATCATATCATAATCCACTTATATTTAGACCATGATTCTGAAGTTATAATATAAGATGGGCAACCGACATAAACGTAAAAAAAAATTTAGAGATATAAGTTTGGTTTTGTTTAGAATTGAATGAACAGTACTGTTTGATATTTATATGAGAATAAATTTAGAATTGAGATCCAAGTCTTTCAATGAAAAATTATTTAAACTAGATCATGTTGTCTAGGATGCATATCAGGTGACCTTGTTTCAATTTGCTTATCTAATCTATTATTTTCATCATAAATATATATTATTTATGATGTAATATTTTCATCATAACTAATCTATTATTTTTAAATTTTTAAAATCTTTTAAATATTAATGATAAAATTTTTCATCGTTAAAAAAGGAATTAGTGATGGAATTCCTATTTTCCATCGTTAATAGTTCAATTTTTGAAATATTAAAATTTTATATTTTTCATATATTAGTGATAAAAAATATTCATCATAAATCATCAACGATTTTACGATGGATAGTTGATTTTGCATCATAAATAGGAGATTATTTATGATGTAAAATTTTTATCATAAATAATCTTTTATTTTTAAATTTTTTAATTTTTTTAAAAATAGATTTATTAGCGACAGAAAATATATTTTTTATCACAAATGCACTTGAATGATTTACGATGAAAATTTTTGCATCTCTGATAGTGTAGTTTTTGAAAATTAATTTTTTTTTATTTTTCATATATTAGCAATGAAAAATATTCATCATAAATCATCAATAATTTTATGATAAAAAATAAAACTTTCATCACCAATAAGAGATTATTTATGATGTAATATTTTCATCATAAATAATCTATAATTTTTAAATTTTAAATTTTTTCTTATTATTTGTGATGAAATATTTTTATCATAAAAATTTGAGTATTAGTGACATAAATTTTCTCTTAGTCATAAATAGTTTCATTATTTATTATGAAAACCTTTCATCGCTAATAGTTGAGCTTTTGAATTTTGAATTTCTTTTATTTTTTCACATATTAGTGATGAAAATTTTTTATCATAAATAATTAATATTTTATAATAAAAAAATATTTTTTATCATAAATATTTCATTATCTATGATGTAATTTTTTTCATCATGAATAATCTTTATTTTTAAATTTTTTAACTTTTTTTAAATATTAATGATGAAATTTTTATCATTAATAAATTTTATTTGTGACATAATAATTTATGATAGAAAATTATATCATAAATAATCTATAATATTTATTATTTTAAATTTTTTATTTTTTTTCAAATATTAGTGATAAAAAAATTTTAATCATAAATAACAATTATTTACAACAAAAAAGTAGTTTTAATCATAAAAAATTAAATTATTTATGATGAAAAGTTTTTCATCGATAATATTTAGAAGTTTAAATAAAATTTTATTATTTAAGATGAAAAAATTTATCAAAAATAATATATATTTATGATAAAATTATATTTTTCATCGCTAATATTTTTTATTGGTGTTGAAATTATAAAATCATTATAAATATTTTTTTATTATTGATAAAAATTTTGAAACATCATAAATAGCCTTATTTGTGATGAAAATTTTTTTTGTCACAAAAAAATTCATCACAAAAATTGCATTTTCTTGTAGTGAGGCCTTTTGACCAATTCCAATTATGAAATATCAATAAAAATTTTTTTTGTGAAATTATTTTTAATGTTATTATAATTTTATGTGGATAGTTGAATAATGAAATCTATATTGTATCTAGGCCTAATTTAATGTATATTTCAAATAAACATCCTAGAATAGATGATGTCATGGATGTCTACTTTTGGCATTGTAGGCTAGGTCATATCAACAAGAACAGGATGAATAGATTAGCTCAAGAAAAAATTCTTGATAAAGATGATTATGAATCATTACCTATCTATGAGTCTTGTTTGCTGGAAAAGATGTCCAAGTCACCTTTTATTGAAAAAGATGAACGAGCCAGTGATGTGCTGGGTCTGATACATACTGATGTATATGGATCCATGAGCTCATGTACCAGAAGAGGGGGCAGCTACTTTATTACATTCACAGACAATCTATCTAGATATGGGTACGTCTACTTGATGCAATACAAGTCCAAATCATTTGAAATGTTCAAATGGTTCCGTAATGAAGTAGAGAAATAAACTAAAAAAAATATTAAATCTCTTCAATCTGATCGAGGAGGTGAATATCTTTCCATTGTATTTCTGACATATCTAGGAGAGAATGAGATTCTCTCCCAATGGACTCCTCCAATGATACCACAGCATAATGGCATTTTAAAAAGAAAGAATCGAATCTTGTTGGATATGGTTTGATCTATGATGGGGTTTGTAACTCTATCGATCTCTTTTTGGGAATATGTACTTGAAATAGCCTGTCTTATGCTCAATAATATTTGGAACAAGTCAGTTAGTAAGACACCATATGAGTTATGGTCAGGACGTAGGCCGAATCTCTCTTACTTTAGAGTTTGGGGGTGTCGGGTTTATGTTAAATGATTACAAACTGACAAGCTCAGTCCTAGGTCTAATAAGTATAATTTTGTAGAGTATCTCAAAGAAATAAGGAGATATTACTTTTACCTGCTTGCTAAATAAAAGATGTTTGTCAGCAGTAAGGCATACTTTTTGGAAAAAAAATTCTTTAGTGAAGGAATAAATGCCTTTAAAATCGAGCTTGACAAAGTTCGACAGGTAGAAGAACTGACACCAATGATTGAATCTGAATTGAATTTAATGAGATTAAATCTGGAGTCCAATGAATAAACATCCTTAAGACGATCTGGTAGAGTACTGCATCAGTCAGACAGATACTTAGGTTTCTTAGTTCGGGATAGAGATCCTGTTGAACTCGATGAGAACGATGAGGATCCGATCACCTACATGGATGCGATGCAGAGGTCCGACTCTAATAAATGGCTTGAAGCCATGAGATCCTAAATGGAGTCCATGAAGATCAACGATGTATAGATATTAGTTGACCAACTTGAAGGGGTTAAACCCATAGGGTGTAAGTGGGTCTTCAAGAGGAAGATGGATGCAGACAAAAAGGTGGAGATCTATAAAGCTCATTTGGTTGCCAAAAATTATCATCAGCATTATGATATTGACTATGATGAGATATTTTCTTCTGTGATAATGCTCAAATCTATTCGGATCATGCTTGCGATAGAAGCATACTTGGACTATGAAGTCTGGCAAATGAATGTGAAGACAGCTTTTCTAAATGGAGAGCTGAACAAAGAGGTGTATATGATACAACTTGAAGGGTTCATATCTACAGATGAGTCTAAAGTATGCAAGCTTCAGAGATCCATTTATGGATTGAAGCAAGCATCTCAAAGTTGGAACATATGTTTTGATAAGATGATCAGAACGTATGGGTTCATTAGGAATGGAGAGGAACCCTACATATAAAAGTGAGCAAATAGTTCAATAATTGTATTTCTTGTATTGTATATGGATAACATTCTCTTAATCGAGAATGATGTTCCTGCATTACAGGAAATAAAAGTTTGGCTGTCGTCATAATTCTCTATGAAGGATCTGGAAGAAGCAGCCTTCATCTTAGGGATGAAGATCTATAGGGATAGATTTAAGAGGCTACTCGAACTTTTTCAATCTACATATATAGATATCATGCTAAAACAGTTCAGTATGAAGAATTTTAAGAAAGGCTATCTTCCGATAGGCCAAAAAATTTTTCTTTCGAAAAAAGATTATCTGACAACTCCTCAAGAGAGAGAGAGCATATGAGTAGAGCTCCATATGCTTTAGCAGTAGATTCTATTATATACACCATGACATGTACAAGACCAGATGTGACATACTTATTAGGGATAGTGAGTAGATACCAGTCTGATCTAGGAAAAAATCACTGGAAGATCGTAAAGACCATTCTTAAGTATTTAAGAAATACTAAGGACCAGTGACTTATGTATGGTGAAACTGACTTGAAACTTGTGGAGTTCACCGACTCTAGTTTTCAATCAGACCATGACGATAGTAAGAGTATATCAGATTATATTTTTATCCTAAATGATGGAGCAATCTGCTAAAAAAATTTCAAACAGAATACTATGGCATACTCTATTTGCGAAGCAGAGTATATTGCGGCATTCGATGCTGCGAAAGAAACTGTATGGTTGCAAAAATTCATCGACGAGCTCGGAGTGACACCCTCTATTGATGGCTCTGTCTTGTTATACTGCAATAATACTGGAGCCATTACTCAAACTAAGGAGCCAAGATCCCATCAGCGCACCAAACATATTCTACACCGTTATCACCTTATTCAGAAGATCGTGGATCGAGGTGACATCGACTTTCAGAAGATTGATGGGAGGGAGAATTTGATCGATCCATTTACTAAAGCTCTCAAAATTAAAGAGTTTGATGACCACAAATCAAAGATGGATATACGATACTGTACCGATTGACTTTAGTCTAAGTGAGAGTTGTTGGAAAATATATCCCAAAGTGAATCATTGGACGATTGTGCTCATCTTGTAAATTGTATATAAATTTTTATTAATAAAAATTATTTGATATTTTTATTATAAATTGATCATCTTTAAACTCTTGTATTGTAATGAAGTCCTTAGGATTATAATTAATCGACAAAGGAAGATTTGTCGTTAAGTCCTTAAAAATATTTGTGACCAAATGATATGCTATTACTAGGACGATAGCAATATCAAATGTAGGTCATTGTGTACCATATGAGTTAGTTTTTCTCTTAACCAAGAAGTGTGGAGAGACTATTATAGCATGCAGATGGAATGTAGGAGTACATTCGCATCGAACGTGACCGTGTGCCGAGCACTCTGCTGTCAAGAGTAGCTTGTGAAGGGTATGGGTATAAATATCCCTCCGATCTGAGACCACCATGGTGACTTATAAGAAACTCACTGTACTTTAGTATCGAACCATCTAAATTTTTAACTTAGTGATGGAAGGATACTGGGTGCAGTCAAGTACTTATCAAGTCGGTGTATGAGTCAAGATAGAATTGACCCTTCTGAATTGGTAGGAGATATGCATCAGTGTATTTCAATTTAGCAAAATCTTGGCTAGGATAATCCATGAGATGAATTTGAAAGGTTGAAAAATAATATGGTTGACTTAATTAGGATTGACAATTAAATCCTACGTCACCTTGAGTATTTGGATCAAAGAGATAAATTATACGGTAACCATACGCCAGTAGGTTCTAGAAGGTTGCTTTGCAACACTTCGACCTATCCGATCGTCGAATCATTATTGTTAGATGGTTACATCAATTGGTATAGAAAGTTATTCTTATACTATTAGCTTAGGTTCGAACCTATGGGGTCACACGCATTAGAAGATTTGGTCAGATCTAATGGCTGAAGAGTCCAATTGGATTGTGACTCTGGTGAAGAGTCTTACTTAGACTAGGACTCCGTTGGAGAGTTCCATTGAGACTGAAATTTTATTATTTATAAAAAATTAATTAGTAATTAGATTACTAATTGACTTAATTTGATTGAGTAAAGAGCTTTAGAATAAGTCTAATTGAATTAGATTCAGTTCGACTCAGATTGGGATTGATATGATCAAACTCAAATATAAGAGAAATTTGATCCTGATTCGATCAGATTTGGACTTGGCTAATTTCTAATTGGGTTAAGAATTTGATAAGATATTTAGATTTTTAATTGGATTAGATTTATTTCTATCAATGGTTTCAATCTAAATTTGATTTGGATTAGAATTGAATTAGAAATAAAGAGTCCAAGTCAGACTAGGACTCTATCCTTATCTTTTGCGCCACATCTGAATCCATGCCAATTTCTCCACACCTAATTGGATTTGGGTTGTGATTTTTGGTGTCAAGAGAGAGGATCCAATAAGGGTAGTCAACTAGAGCTGATGAGTTATAATATTATCTCTTGCCTAATTCGAATGTGATCCGAATTAGAGATAAGATGCAGACTAAAATTTTTTTTTTCATATATGGTATATTATTAAAGTCATATTAATTTTTTTCTTATATTTCTTGATAATCCTTTGATATGTGATACTCTAAATTTCTTCTCATCCTAATAATTTTTTTTTGGAATTTTTTGGGATGCCAAAAGGAGGTTTTGGCATTGATTCATGGCACCCCTTCTTGGAAAGTCCCAATTCCTAGTCTATAAAAGGGGACCCCTCTCTTGGACATCCCATAATCAATTCTCTTGTGGATTTTTTATTTTTAGAGCCTTTTCTCCTCCTCCTCTCTTCTTCCTCAAGATCTTCTATCACTTTGGAGTGTCCAAGGTGCTTGTAGAAGAAAGAAGAGATCAGCTGTCAAAATTATTCACAGACTAGCATCTCCGAGCCCCTGATCTGTGCCAGTCTTCGCATGGATTTTTCTATAGAGGCCAAATGACTTTGTGTGGCTGTGAGTGATCTAAGAAATACCCTCTCTAATCATTAGATCAGAGGAGATCAAGATCAAATTTTATTTGGTAATGATCTCTAACTTGTTTTGATTCTTTTGATAGATCTAATAGTTAGATCTAGAATTTCAGCATCGATGAGATCCATGTGATATTTATTTTTAGATCTAAAATATATATTTTTCATATCAAAGATTTTGATATGGTAGTCTAAGATTAGATCTTATATATATGATTAAGATTAAATTATTTAATCTATTATTTTCACTGCATAAAGTTTTAAAATTGCATGTACTGCACTACCATAAATTTTTTTTAGGATCCACATACATCAGTATGTATCAAACCCAGCACATCACTAGCTTATTCATCTTTTCTAGTAAAAGATGACTTGATCATCTTTTTAAGTAAATAAGACTTACAGGTAGGTAACGATTCATAATCATCTTTATCACAAATTTCTTCTTGAGCTAATCTGCTCATCTTGTTTTTGTTGATATGACCTAGCCTATACTACCAAAGGTAGGCATCCGTGACATCATTTATACTAGGATATTTATTTCAAATGTACATTACATTAGGCTTAGATACAATATAGATACCATTATTCAACTGTCCATGCAAAATTATAACACCATTCAAAATGATATCATAATTTTTTTTATTGATATTTCATAATTAGAATTGGCCAAAAGACCTACAGAAATAATATTTAAAAGAAAACTAGGATAGTAATGACACTTATTAAGAACAATGTCCTGAGACTTGAATACAAGTTTGATGATTTCTAAAGTTAGAACTGAAACTGATCTTCTATCTCCAACATTCAAAAATCTCTCGTCATCTCCAAATCTTTTAGTGACCGAAGATCCTGCAATGAATTGCAAATGTGAATAGGACTGTCGGTATCCAATACCTAGGTCATTGTATCAAAAAGAGAGAAGTTACAAGGTATTATCACATAAGTATCTTATTCGACAATTGATTGCTTCTTCTTCTTTGGCCTGTTCGGGTCAAAAGAAGTGATATACTGAGGATAATTTCTCTTTCAGTGATCCTGCTTCTTGTAAAAGAAGCACTCTGTCTGACTTTGATCAGTCTTGAATTTAGGTTTCTAGGACTGACTCCCAGCACCAGATACCTTCTTATTCTTCTTCTTTTTTCCTTTCTTAAAGGAACGATGACTATTCGAAGAAGATTTTCTCACTAGATTCACCGTCTCTTTATGGAGCTGGTGATCTTTCTCAAAAGTCTATAGCAACCCCAACAGACCGTGGTAGTTGACTACAAGCTTCGTCATTCTGAAATGATTGAGGAATGACAGGTAGGACTTGGGTAGTGAGTTCAAAATCGCATCCTTCTCCAGCTATTCGTGCAAAGGAAAGCTGGGCTTGCTCAGTTTTTTAATCTGCTCGATCATGTACAATACATGATCGGTTATAGATACACCCTCCCTCATTTGGGTGTTGAAAATGGTGCAACTAGTCTTGTGCCACTCAACGTTGTTAGGAGTACCAAAAGAATCCCTTAACACTTGAAGTATTTTCTCTGGTTGAGCCTCTTCAAATTTCTGACTGAAATCATCGTTCATAGAGGCCCGCATAACACAACGAACTATGGTGCGGTCATTAAGCCACTTCAAATAAGTGTCTCAGACCGTGCCTTGGGCATTGGGAGCAAACTCTTCAGGAGTCAGATCCGTTATCACATAAAGGATCCTCTCGTGCTCTAGGACTATCTTTAATTTTCGATATCAATTATCGAAATTCAATCTGATAAGTTTTTCACTATCCAACAGTGATCGGAGCAATAAGTTTGAAGCCATATCTACATACGCAAGAAAAATACAAAACCTAATTAGTATATGAATTTGTTGATCCTAAAGACATGGACTTTAATCTAAAGATTCTCTCACTATTTTATACGAATTGGTAGTTTCTACCTTCAATTCGAAGAATTATCTTAATTCTTTAGCAGGTACTAAAATCCATATAGACTACATATAGGCCCGAGGATGGCTCGATCAACCCATATACACCTATGGATAGGTTCTCAACCAATTATTTTTTCAAACAATTTTTAGTAATAAATTTAGCCTCAGATTTTATTTCAGTAGGCGATGGGCCTCCACTAAAAGTTTTGGTTAGGTCAAACTATTAACATAAACCTACTTAATGATTCTACCTAATGAGTGATTAGGTCTGAGGATGGCTCGATCAACCCAACCATCATCAGATAGTTCAAAGAGTCATCATATGATGAATTATAATTCTATTATTCAGAGTAAATACCAGACAGATGGTGCTTTCAATCATAAATAATGGACCCATTACCATTCACCTTAATGAGAGGCTATGATTTAGTTATCACCATAACTAGCTCATTTTAGAAACCTAATAATTTAGAGGATTTAATCGATTTAGAGAAGAAAAAAAAAAAGAAAAAATCAATCAGTAGATCATAATCCTCCTACTGACTTCACCAAATTATTGAATCAGACTAGGTCATGCTGATTGAACTGGCACCTAGATCAGTCACACTGATCAATCTTAATGGCATGGGCTAACTCAAATCACTTAACGATCTAACTAAACTTTAGTTCACCAAATTGGTCAGGTAAGTGAGATCGATGGGAGGGTCTATTAAGCTTGCCTTAGACATCATCGAAATAGCTAGGTAAGCCACTCCTAATTAGAAACCATCGATCGAAATGCCAAACTTATCTTAGACATCAATTGGTTAACTCATTTTGATTTGACCAATCTAATAATTCAAGTTCAACTACTGAGCCATAATCAAGGTCCATTTGGTCAAATCAAAGACATAGACTTGACCATCTACAACTATTGTACTAGAGAAATCCTGATTAATCTAATTCAATATTTAGCTAGACTTAATCAATTTTTCTACATGATCAATCAATTCTTTGATTCTAACCTTAGGTCTAACCTAATTAAAAAGAAATATTTGATTTGAGCTAACTCATGCCTCATATTTTATGCAATATCATTAGATCTAAATCATAATTCTAGATCTATTGGGTTTAACACTTAATTCTTAATTAAATTTTGTATCAACATGGTTAAGATTTTGAAAATAATTTTTTCATGTAAATCTTTTACATCAAATCATAAAATTTTTTAGATCAAATTTAAATTTTTATAATTTTAAATTAAAATAATTTTGATTAAACAAGATTAGATGTAACTAGTTTCTACACAACTTGCATCACATACAACAACACCTAGAGTTTCAAGATCTAAGATTTTGCAAGAAAGTAAATTTTCTCCTTTCATTTTTTTTTTCATGGGATCACACAGTGGCACCCCTATATGCCATGAAGAGTACCCCATTGAATGAGAGGAGAGGGTCATAAAACTCTACTTGCTCCTATGATCGGATGGCCTGGTGATTATCCAATCTGAGTACTTTACTACTCAGAACATCTAATCTAAATAAATAATAATTAGATTTGAAAATAAACTAATTTAGATTTAATTTAAATCATAAATAGTCAGATCAAAAATAAAAAAATAGATCTAAAGTTATATTAATTCACATCAAAATAATCTGGCTCTGATACCAGTTGAAAAAAATATGTGGCAGTGTAGTACATGCAATTTTAAAATTTTTATACAATAAAATAATAGATTAAATAATTTAATCTTAATTATATATATAAGATTCTATCTTAAACTACTACATCATGATCTTTGATATAAAAATATATACTTTAGATCTAAAAATAAAAATCACATCGATCTTATCGATGCTGAAATTCTAGATCTAACTATTAGATCTACTATAGGAATCAAAACAAGATAGAGATCATTACCAAATAAATTTGATCTTGATCTCCTTTGGTCCAATGGTTAGAGAAGGTGTTCTTCAGATCACTTGCAGCCACATAGAGTCATCTAGCCTCTACAGAAAGATCCATGCGAAGATAGGCACAGATCAGGGACTTGAAGGTGCTAGCCTGCAAGCAACTTTGACAGCTGATTTGTTCCTCTTTCTTCAAGTATCTTGGACACTCCAAAATAAGAAAGAATCAAGAGGATAAATAGAGGAGGAGGAGAAGAGACTCTAGAAATAAAAACTAGTAAGGGATAGATCATGGGACATCCAAGAGAAAGGATCCCTTTTTATAGATTAGGATTTAGGATTTTTCAAGGAAGAGCACCAAGAGTCAATGCTAAAACCTCCTTTTGGCATCCTAAAAAATTCTAAAAAAATCATTAAGATATGGAAAAGGATTTTAGAGTCTCACATGCCAAAGAATTCTTAAAAAAAAATAAGAAAAAATTAATATGGTGCTAATAATATTTCATATACAAAAAATCTCTTTCCTAGTTTACCTCTTATCTCTAATTCAGATCGCATTCAAATTAGGCAAGAGATAATATTATGACTCATTAGCTATTACTACCCACTCTTATTGGACCCTCTATCATGATGTCAAAAATTACAGCCCAAATCCAATTAGGCATGGAGAAATTGGCATGGGTTCAGGAGTGGCGCAGGAGATAAGGATAGAGTCCTAGTTTGATTTGAACTCTTCATTTCTAATTCAATTCTAATCCAAATCAAATTTGAATTAAATCTACTAATAAAAATAAATTTAATTCAATTAAAAACTTAAATATCTCATCAAATTTTTAACTCAATTAAAAATTAGCCGAGTCAAAATCCTAATTAAATCAGGATCTTGTAATCAGACTCAATCATATCAAATCCAATCAGAGCTGAACTGAATCTAATTCAATTAGACTTAATCCAAAACTCTTTACTCAATCAAATTGAGTTAATTAGTAATCTAATTATTAATTAATTCTTTAAAAATAATAAAATCTCAGTCTCAGTGGAACTCTCCCCCAGAGTCCTAGTCGGAGTAGGACTCTTCACCAAAGTCACAATCTAATTAAACTCTTCAACCATCTGATCTGATCAAATCTTCTAATGCGTGTGACTCCATAGGTTCGAATCTAAGTCAGTAGTATAGAAATAACTTCTTATACCAATCGATATAACCATCTAGCAATGATGATCTGACAACCGGATAGGTCGAAGTATTGTAAAGTAACCTTCTAGAACCTATTGGCGTATGGTTACCGTATAATTCATCTCTTTGATCCAAATGCTCAAGATGACCTATAGTTTAACTATCAACTTTAATTTAGTCGATCACATAGTATTTCAACCTTTCAAATCTATCTCATGGATTACTCTGACCAAGATTTTACTAAATTAAAATATACTGATGCATATCTCCTACTAATTCAGAGGGATCAATTCCATCTTGACTCACACACTGACTTGATAAGTACTTGACTATATCCAGTAATCTTCTATCACTGAGTTAGAAACTCAGATGGTCCGATATGAAAGTATAGTGAGTTGCTTACAAGTCACCGTGGTGGTCTCAGATCGGAGAGACACTTATACCCATACCCTTTACGAGCTACTCTTGATAGCAGAGTGCTCGACACATGATCATGTTTGATGTGAATATATTTTTATATTCTATCTACATACCATAATAGTATCTCTACGCTCTTTGATTAAGAGGACAACCAACTCATATGGCACACGACGACCTACACTTGATATCGCTATCGTCCTAGTAATATCATATCATTTAATCATGAACATTTTTAAGGACTTAACGATAAATCTTTCTTTGTCGATTAATTATAGTCCTAAGAACTTCATTACAATACAGGAGTTCAAAGATGGATAATTTGTAATAAGAATATCAAATAATTTTTATTAATAAAAATTCATATACAATTTACAAGATGAGCACAATCATCTAACGATTGGCTTTGGGATATATTTTTCAATAAAAATATGATAAGTTTGTCCCATGAAATCCTTATAGTGATGTGACCATATAATTCATGATCCTAACAACTTATGATAATATTCACAAATCTATCCTATTTTATTTCTTTCTTCTACACTCCCCCCATGCATAAATATTTGCCATGCATAGCTTGTCAAGAGCTTGTAAGTACTCAAACTTGGATAGTCCCTTTGTAAGAACATCCACCACTTGATTAGATGATTTGACATATGGAAGACAACTCTCCACTGTCTATCTTTTCTCAGATGAAATGACAGTCAATTTCAACATGCTTGGTCCTATCATGTTGGATAAGATTGTTTGCAATATTGATTGCCATCTTATTGTCACAATACAACTTCAAGGCAAAGTTATTAAACCCGGCCCGGGCCTTGACCCGGATAAGGCACCGGGTTAGTGGGTCAGCGGTCCAATCGTCGGGTCAACGATTGAACCGGCGGGTCAATGCACAAACCATAAAATCCAAAATTTAATAACCTGTTTATATCCAGAAATACAATAATAGTCCTGATAATATATATTCCAATGCTACAAGTATCAAAATACAAATGAAACAAAACTGTAATCCTATAAATACAAATAATTAGACTAAAATATTGATGAATATAAAGATTTAATGGCATAAAGTTATAAATGCATAATAACTAGTAGTTTAAAACATAACCATCCACATCTGCTAGCAAAATGAAAAGTTTTAACAAATAAGTACATAATAATGTACGATATTTTACTTCAATATCTTTTAAAAAAAAGTTAAAAGTGATAAACAAGTACACAACATAAAAATTCAAGCTAATGGATTGAAATTTATGTCAATATTTGCAAAAATATCTTCTTGAGTTGCAATGTTCTCATCTCCTCCATCTTCTCTCCTATTCACATCATTTCCATCATTTTCACCATCATCACCATCCAAATCTTTCAAGTTCAATATATCTACAAAATCACAAATTTAACAAAAGTTAAAAAGAAAAATTATATGTAATAAAATTATAATAATATTTTATTCATAACTATATAATAAAATAATTCGCTCACCATTATTATTATTTTTTGAATAGAACATGATGCCAATTCATGGTAAAAAGTTTCTAATTCCTCACCAGTTAACTCCGATAGCTCATCGACTAATATCCACGCATCATTATCACCAAACAATTCAAAGTCAATAGGATCATAGTTGCGACCCTTGAAATAAAACCTGTATTTAATATTTGTTAGTTTGAAAATTAAATAACAAGAAATAAATACAAGCAATTGGATATCATTCATAATAAAATTACCTTTGTTGTAGTCTCAAATTATAGTGCACAAATACTAGATCATTAAGCCTTTGATGCTCTAACCTATTTCTCTTTTTAGAATGAATATGTTCGAAGATGCTCCAATTTCTCTCGCACCCGGATGCACTACAAATTTGGCTTAAAACGAATAGCTAACTTTTACAAATTAGGTGCACAACTTCCATAGGTGACCCACCATTCATCTAGATACAAAATATTATATTTGTTAAAATAGAATGTAATTGAAAAAATTTTATATCAATGAAACTAATGAAAGCATAAGAACATAACTAAGGAACAAGCTTACCTGGAGCCAAGCGACTTCGATCATTTATAGCTGATGAGCGTCCAAAGTCATTTTCTACATTTCTAAATAACCTCATCTCATTAGTTAAGTTCCCCTGCAAGGTTGGATTACCAAATGAATATCTCTCTATGACATCTAAGAGTCCAGAAACACTACGAGGATGTTTATTATAAGTTCTGAGTCATATTGAAAATAGGGATTCAACCAAAACCCAGCTGCATGAAGATTTTGGTGTAATTGCAAATCCCACGAGAATCAACTATTCTCAAATAAGGTTCAACTACAATCTTTCTCCTTCTAAATCTCTTGATAATTTCATCTCTAGCTTGATGCATAGCATGATACAAGTAACCCATTGAAGGTCTATCATCACTGTCAACAATCCTCAAAACTCGAATTAAAAGCTCTGTTAGTTTAACAATGGTTGCACATTCATTCCAAAAAAGAGAATTAAGCACGTCATCGGCAAGCTTTTTTCCTTTACTATCCTTAGCATAAGCTGAAGTTGTCCACTCTCTAGAAGTCACCATTGCTCTTAATGCATCTTTGTGGCCTAATATGCTTTGTAAAGCAATAAAATTGGTAGCCAAACGTGTAGGTGCCGGACGAATTATCTCCTTTCCACCAGTAAATTTTCTCATCAATATAGATGATAACAATGATTATAAATATATTTTGTGATACCTATAGCATGGGCTACGGTGTTCTTCACTGAAACTAACTTGCCAATGTTTGCATGATAAGATTAAGACAATGAGCAGCACAAGGTGACCAAAAAAGTGTAAAAAAATTTTGCTCCAATTTTTTACCGGCAGCAACA
>NC_025994.2:74659201-74735651 GCF_000442705.2 Elaeis guineensis
GGTATCCGTATTATTCTCTCTACATAGTATACTTTTATGCTCACTGCAAGAAGTTATGATTTTTAATTTTATATTGATATAAAAAAATTATTTAAAATATTAAACAGTATGGTAAGATTGTACTTACTCAATAAAATTTTTAATTTTTTCATAATTATTTAGAACTAAAAGTGTACCTTGGATAGCTCATTCACATCCATAAATTCATATCTCCTTGCACCAATAGGTTGAATCATTTGTTTAAATATAAACAACGTCAGTTCATTGTCACCCCATTCACAGTCTGTGTTATAATCTATATGATTGAATCTTATTTCGATATCATCAAGATATATCAAGCAGAATGTGACACACTCCGTAGCTACATATGCTTCCGCTATAGACCCTTCAAGCCTTGCTTTATTGTGCATATACTTTTTTAAGATACACAGAATCTATAAATAAAAATAAATTTAAATTTTAGAATTATATTTATATTTTATAATTGATATGATAAAGTGCATATAATTTCTTTATCTTTCAATAGGATACATCCATCGATAATGTACCGGTCCAACCAAAAAAATTTTGTTTGGAAGATGAACAGCCAGATGCACCATAACATCAAAAAATGATGATGAAAAAATTTTTTCTAACCTACAAAGAATGAGTATGATATCCTTCTCTATTATCTCAAGTAAGTTAATCTTCAATTTTTGACAACACAGTTCTCGGAAGAATACTCCCGCTCAATCAATGCAGTTTGAATATCACCACCTAAATTAGCCACGCATGACCATAGGAAGCTAACGTTGCATCATCACATGAGAGTCATGACTTTTCATATCAGAGATATTGCGTTGTTGTTTCCAATATACCACGATACATTTGAAGCGCATGCATCAGAAAACTTTACGATTTTGAACCATCCAAAAAATTCTTTTTTTTCTCATCAAACAGTAAATAATATATAGGTGGCAAAAAAATCTCTCACCTCGATGAACTAAATGCAACTCCAATTGGATTCTCATTTTTTATAAATCAAAGCAAGTTTTTGTACCATCTTTTATTTTTTCTGGATGTTCAATACAGTACTGATGATATTATTACAAATATTCTTTTTAATGTGTATTACATTCAGATTATGATGAAGTAGTAGCTGCTTCCAATATAGTAGTTCGAAAAAGATGTTTCACTTCATCCAATTCAATTCAGCTTCAGTACGCTTCCGCTTGTGAGTATCCGATATTTTTTCAAATTGGACATTTTTAATGACTTCAAGTTGTTCTAAAATTTTTGCTCCACTTAACTCCTTAGGTGGTGGATGCCGGTCAGACTTACTATCAAAATATTGATTATAACAGGTCCTCCAAGAATGATTAGCAGGAAGAAACCATCGATGACCCATGAAACATATTTTTCATCCATGCTTTAAATGTAAGGAGGATACATCCCTATTGCATATTGGATATACAAGATATCCTTTGGTGCTCTATTCAGATAAGTTTTCATATATAGAAAAATCATTTATGGTCCATAGAATCGAAGCATGCAACTTAAAATTACTTCAACTCATATAATCATATGTCTATATCCCATTTTCTTATAGCTCCTTTAGATCATCGATTAAAGATCATAGATATACATCAATTTCATTACCTGGTGCTTTTGGACTGAATCAACAGTGACATAAAAATAAATGATTTTTCATGCACTTCCAAGGTGACACATTATATACAACTAGCATCACAGACTACATGCTGTAAGAGGTACTCAGATTGCTAAAGAAATTAAATCTATCTGTCGCTAGATCAAGTTGGATATTACGTGGGTCACTCACAAAGTGCGAATACTTTGCATCGAAGTCTTTCTATACTAAAGAGTCAGTCGGGTGGCTAAGTATGTTCTCCTCCAAAACCCACTGCTCATAATGCCATCTCATTTCTTCAGCTGTCTTTGTGGACATATACAACCTTTAAAGTCTTGGAATCAATGAAAAATATCTCAAAATTTTTTGAGGTATCTTCTTTGCTTTCTTATTATCGGTTTTGTATTAGGCTTACTGTATTTCGGATATTCAGTTGCTTGTTCGTTATCCTTATAAAATAATATACTATCATTTTTGCAGGTATATATAGGAATATAGCCAAGTCTCAATTTCTGCATGTATATTTTTGCTTCAGAATATAATTTCAGAAGTCTCTCTCCATCGAAAAGAGCTGCTTTAATCAATGTCAAAATTTGATCAAATAACTTTTGACTCCATCAGTTCATGATTTTAATATGAAGCAATTTTATCAAAAACTCTAACTTGAAAAACTTTGTACTATTTGGATAGAGTGGCTCTCGTGCATCCCTTACAAGCTTTGCAAACTATTCAGAAGTCTCTTCTATCTCAAGCGGATATTATGTTCCTGATCAGAATTTGCTTTCACATGCAGTAGTACTCATGCACACATTTAAACAAATATCTTGATGTAAATTATCTAATAATTCTCCTATACCACTATGTTCGACAGATCCAGCAGCATCACGATCATCTTCAGTATCATCATCGTCATGCATCACTTCATTTGGATCACCCTCCCCATGCCATATCCAACAAGTATACTTTTTATCCATACCATATTGTAGCAGATGCTCCTCAACAAGTGTTTGTGATGATATACCATATTGATACATCTCTTACATGGATATTTTATCCGACTAACACTATCAGCCTTATGCCATGCAAATTCAATAAAATCTCAAACTCTTTTTCGATATTTAAGCAAAAAAATACCTCTAGCATTCATCCAATTTTTATTGATATCCATCTAACAACAAACACAAAATCATTAACAACCAAAAAAAAGTTCAATGGTATTCTAGATCACGATCCAAATTTCGGACTGAATCATGATCCAAATTCTAGCCAAAATCCTGATCTGGATCTAGATACAGATTACTTTATACAAAACAATACATATTAAAAAATACAGATTGAACAGTAACATAGAAAATATCCTTCCATCAATTTAATGAAGTAAAAATGCATGATCCTATCCATTTCAAATCATTACTAATAAGTGTGGCCCTATCCCTTTCAAAAATAATAATCTTATTATTGTTATTAGTATATTTTTATTTTATTTTTATAAAAATTTTGGCAGCATCTCTCCATGGTTCTCCAAGTATACGATGTGAATATGGTGTCTACGCACCCTATCCACCATATATCCGGAGAACAATGGACAGATAACTATTGAATACCATATAATGAAATAAAATATCAACTATTAACAATAATAATATTATTACTTTTTAAAAGGCTCAAATATGGGATATCCAAGAGTTGATCTCAATGAAGATCAACTCTTGAATGAGAATCTATGGCTCAATACAATTTAACTACCATCTTTGAACATACATTCGAAGATAGATTTTTAATTTATCAAAAAAGAATAACTCCGTATTAAAATTTTTTTATAAAAATTTTAATAGAGTTTTCTCTAAATAGAAATATTTTTTATATTTATAATTTCAACAGCATACAAAATAGTACACAAAATAATTAAATTGTAATAAGTAACAACAATGTGCATTGTGTTAGTGAAAAAATAATTAAATAATTTCAACAGTAACACTAAAAAATAATATGTAATAAATATAATTAATCAAATAATTAATCAAATAATATGTATCTCCCCATCCCCACCGACTCGGCCCCATCCCTGCAGGCCTCGGCTCACACCGTTGGCCTGACCCGGCCCCATCCCCGCTGACCCGACCCCATCCCCATCGGCCCCCCGATGGCCCAAGAAACCATCAGAAAAAAAGTAAATAGTCTTATCGGTGGCAGATGCAGGCGTCACCGGCCTGACCCGACCCGACCCCATTCCAAGCCCCGGCCTCATCCCTATCGACCTCGGCCCGACCCCATCCCCGCCGGTCGGGCCCGGCCCCATCCCCACCTGTCGGGCCCAGCCCCATCCCCGTCGGCCCGGCCCCATCCCCACCGGCCCCCTGATGGCTCGAGAAACCATAAAAAAAAAGTAAATAGTCTTATCGACGGCGGACGCAGGTGCCACTAGCCCAGCCTGACCCGGCCCCATCCCCGCCGGTCTCGGCCTCATCCCCGTCGGCTCGGCCCGGCCTCGGCCCGACCCAGACCCATCCCCACAGGCCTCGACCTCATCCCCATCGACTCAGCCCCGACCTGCACCGCCGGCCCGGCCCGACCTAGCCCCATTTCCATCGACCCCGGCCTGCACCACCGGCCTGGCTCGACCCCATCCCCGCAAGCCTGGCTCGACCCCATCAGCTCGGCCCGACTCCATCCTCGCCGGCCCTGGCCCCATCCCCACCAGCCCAGCCCGGCCCGTCCCTATCCCCACCGACCCCAAGGTGGCCCGAGAAAACATCAAAAAAAAATTTGTCTAGGTCTCTGGATGCAGGCACCATTGGCCCAGCCCGACCTGGCCCCATCCCCGCCAGCCCCGGCCTCGTCTTCGTCAGACCGGCCCAGCCCCATCCTCGTCGGTCCCCAGGTGGCCCGAGAAAATACCAAAAAAAAAAAAATACCGACGGTGGATACAAGCACCGCCGGCCCAGCCCGACCCGGCCCCATCCCCGTCAGCCCCGACCCTGACCCCGGCTCGATCCATGCCAGCCCGGCTTGGCCCATCTCGATCGGCATGGCCCCATCCCCACCGGCCCCCCGGTGGCTCGACAAAACACCAAAAAAAAAAAATACTTACCAACGGCGGACGCAGGCACCGTCAGCCCGGCCCCATCCCTGCCGGCCCCAGCCCCGCCCGACCCCATCCCTGCTGGCATCTCCCCTATCCTCGATGGCCCACCGGTGGCTCAAAAACACATAAAAAAAAACACATTACCTTACCAATGGACGGCGACGGCGACGGTGACGACAACGGCAATGGCGAATGGTGACGGCGGCGAACTTGGCAGCTAGGAGGGGGGAGAGCAGAGAGGGGGAGGGGGGAGCACCTTCACATGAAATCGGGGGGGCCATCAGGGAAGAAAATGGGTTTTAGGATGGGACTGGACGAGATGCGACATATTAGCGATGAAAATTTTTATCGCTAATAAAAATTTTCATCATTAATAATTGTATGAAAAATATAATTTGCAATGAAATAAAAATTCTTTATCACTAAAAAGCTTATTAACGACGGACAACTTTTTTGTCGCTAATAGTTTCCATCAAAAAAAAATTCATTGAAAAAATATTTTTCCCCTAAAAAATATTATTTGTGATGAAAGTAAAAATTTTGTCACTAATAATCTTACTAACGATAGAAAAATTTTCATCGCTAATTGTTCTCGTCAAAATATTTTTTGCTAAAAAAGTTTTTCCATCAAAAAAAAATATTTACAATTAAAAGAAAAGATTTTCATCGTTAATTATTTTATTAGTGATGAAAAAGATTTTTTGTTGCTAATAATTACTAAAAAAAATTTTATTTTTGTAAAAAATTTGCGATGAAAATAAACATGATCAATGTGATGCTTCCATAGAAAGATAATATATATATATAGCCAAGTTATATATATATATATATATAGCCAAGTTATAATAAAATATCACCTACGAAGTGAAGGCTCTTCAAGTCATAAAATACTTTGATAGATCCAATCTTTTTAATAAACCTCAGGTGGCCGGCCTCTTGGTGTAATTTAGAAAGAACATCAATTACTAGGATGAAAAGGAGCAGTGAAAGAGGGTCATCTTGATGGAGTCCTCTGTGGCATTTGATCAATCTTCCAGACTTGCCATTAATAATAAGAGCCACCGATGCCGAAGAGAGAAGGCTCCTTATCCAACCAATCTACCTTTTCAGGTAGCCATGGCCTTTGAGCAAGTCAAGTAAGAAGTCCAAGATAATGGTGTCGAAGGCTTTTTCAAAATCTAATTTATATGGAATATCTTTTTATCCCGACCTTTTGCATGCAATAAGCTAATCATCTCATGTGCACTTAAAAAGTTTTCTATAATGGATTTTCCTTTGATAAAAGCTGATTGATTGTCATTAATGAGAGTTGAAAGGAAAAGAGCCAGGTGATTAGAGAGAATCTTTGTGATAATTTTGTATATGCTGTTGAGGAGGCTGATGGGTCTCAGGTCCCGAGTATTTAAAGAGCCTTGCTTCTTAGGAATTAGAGTATGAGTAGTTAAAGAGCCTTCCTAGTCATTGAACTATTCAGGACAGCAAATCTAGCTAGGATATTGTCGTAATATAAAAAAACACGTAAAAAGCCAATCATTTGTGAATTCTTGAAAATGATTCATGTATAGTCCTTGCCTCTAAAGATCCCACCACAGGTACCTCAATGATTCATACATCATTTTATCATATCATAATCCACTTATATTTAGACCATGATTCTGAAGTTATAATATAAGATGGGCAACCGACATAAACGTAAAAAAAAATTTAGAGATATAAGTTTGGTTTTGTTTAGAATTGAATGAATAGTACTGTTTGATATTTATATGAGAATAAATTTAGAATTGAGATCCAAGTCTTCCAATGAAAAATTATTTAAACTAGATCATATTGTCTAGGATGCATATCAGGTGACCTTATTTCAATTTGCTTATCTAATCTATTATTTTCATCATAAATATATATTATTTATGATGTAATATTTTCATCATAACTAATCTATTATTTTTAAAATTTTAAAATCTTTAAAATATTAATGATAAAATTTTTCATTGTTAAAAAAGGAATTAGTGATGGAATTCCTATTTTCCATTGTTAATAGTTCAATTTTTGAAATATTAAAATTTTATATTTTTCATATATTAGTGATAAAAAATATTCATCATAAATCATCAATGATTTTACGATGGATAGTTGATTTTGCATCACAAATAGGAGATTATTTATGATGTAAAATTTTTATCATAAATAATCTTTTATTTTTAATTTTTTTAATTTTTTTAAAAATAGGTTTATTAGCGACAGAAAATATATTTTTTGTCACAAATGCACTTGAATGATTTACGATGAAAATTTTTGCATCTCTGATAGTGTAGTTTTTGAAAATTAAATTTTTTTTATTTTTCATATATTAGCGATGAAAAATATTCATCATAAATCATCAATAATTTTATGATAAAAATAAAACTTCCATCACCAATAAGAGATTATTTATGATGTAATATTTTCTTCATAAATAATCTATAATTTTTAAATTTTTAATTTTTTCTTATTATTTATGATGAAATATTTTTATCATAAAAATTTGAGTATTAGTGACATAAATTTTCTCTTAGTCATAAATAGTTTCATTATTTATTATGAAAACCTTTCATCGCTAATAGTTGAGCTTTTAAATTTTGAATTTTTTTTATTTTTTCACATATTAGTGATGAAAAATTTTTATCATAAATAATTAATATTTTATAATAAAAAAATATTTTTTATCATAAATATTTCATTATCTATGATGTAATTTTTTTCATCATGAATAATCTTTGTTTTTAAATTTTTTAACTTTTTTTAAATATTAATGATGAAATTTTTATCATTAATAAATTTTATTTGTGACATAATAATTTATGATAGAAAGTTATATCATAAATAATCTATAATATTTGTTATTTTAATTTTTTTATTTTTTTTCAAATATTAGTGATAAAAATTTTTTAATCATAAATAACAATTATTTACAACAAAAAAGTAGTTTTAATCATAAAAAATTGAATTATTTATGATGAAAAGTTTTTCATCGATAATATTTAGAAATTTAAAATTTAAATAAAATTTTATTATTTATGATGAAAAAATTTATCAAAAATAATATATATTTATGATTAAATTATATTTTTCATCGCTAATATTCTTTATTGGTGTTGAAATTATAAAATCATCATAAATATTTTTTTATTATTGATAAAAATTTTGAAACATCATAAATAGCCTTATTTGCGATGAAAATTTTTTTTGTCACAAAAAAATTCATCATAAAAACTGTATTTTCTTGTAGTGAGGCCTTTTGACCAATTCCAATTATGAAATATCAATAAAAATTTTTTTTGTGAAATTATTTTGAATGTTATTATAATTTTATATGGATAGTTGAATAATGAAATCTATATTGTATCTAGGCCTAATTTAATGTATATTTCAAATAAACATCCTAGAATAGATGATGTCATGGATGTCTACTTTTGGCATTGTAGGCTAGGTTATATCAACAAGAACAGGATGAATAGATTAGCTCAAGAGAAAATTCTTGATAAAGATGATTATGAATCATTACCATCTATGAGTCTTGTTTGCTGGAAAAGATATCCAAGTCACCTTTTATTGAAAAAGATGAACGAGCCAGTGATGTGCTGGGTCTGATACATACTGATGTATATGGATCCATGAGCTCATGTACCAGAAGAGGGGGCAGCTACTTTATTACATTCACAGACAATCTATCTAGATATGGGTACGTCTACTTGATGCAATACAAGTCCAAATCATTTAAAATGTTCAAATGGTTCCGTAATAAAGTAGAGAAATAAACTAAAAAAAAATTAAATCTCTTCAATCTGATCGAGAAGGTGAATATCTTTCCATTGTATTTCTGACATATCTAGGAGAGAATGAGATTCTCTCCTAATGGACTCCTCCAATGATACCACAGCATAATGGCATTTTAAAAAGAAAGAATTGAATCTTGTTGGATATGGTTCGATTTATGATGGGGTTTGTAACTCTGTCGATCTCTTTTTGGGAATATGTACTTGAAATAGCCTGTCTTATGCTCAATAATATTTGGAACAAGTCAGTTAGTAAGACACCATATGAGTTATGATCAGGACATAGGCCGAATCTCTCTTACTTTAGAGTTTGGGGGTGTCGGGTTTATGTTAAATGATTACAAACTGACAAGCTCAGTCCTAGGTCTAATAAGTATAATTTCGTAGAGTATCTCAAAGAAATAAGGAGATATTACTTTTACCTGCTTGCTAAATAAAAGATATTTGTCAGCAGTAAGGCACACTTTTTGGAAAAAAAATTCTTTAGTGAAGGAATAAATGCCTTTAAAATCGAGCTTGACAAAGTTCGACAGGTAGAAGAACTGACACCAATGATTGAATCTGAATTGAATTTAATGAGATTAAATCTGGAGTCCAATGAATAAACATCCTTAAGACGATCTGGTAGGGTACTGCATCAGTCGGACAGATACTTAGGTTTCTTAGTTCGGGATAGAGATCCTGTTGAACTCGATGAGAACGATGAGGATCCGATCACCTACATGGATGCGATGCAGAGGTCCGACTCTAATAAATGGCTTGAAGCCATGAGATCCTAAATGGAGTCCATGAAGATCAACGATGTATGGATATTAGTTGACCAACTTGAAGGGGTTAAACCCATAGGGTGTAAGTGGATCTTCAAGAGGAAGATGGGTGCAGACAAAAAGGTGGAGATCTATAAAGCTCATTTGGTTGCCAAAAATTATCATCAGCATTATGATATTGACTATGATGAGATATTTTCTTCTGTGACAATGCTCAAATCTATTCGGATCATGCTTGCGATAGAAGCATACTTGGACTATGAAGTCTGGCAAATGAATGTGAAGACAGCTTTTCTAAATGGAGAGCTGAACAAAGAGGTGTATATGATACAACTTGAAGGGTTCATATCTACAGATGAGTCTAAAGTATGCAAGCTTCAGAGATCCATTTATGGATTGAAGCAAGCATCTCAAAGTTGGAACATATGTTTTGATAAGATGATCAGAACGTATGGGTTCATTAGGAATGGAGAGGAACCCTACATATAAAAGTGGGCAAATAGTTCAATAATTGTATTTCTTGTATTGTATATGGATAATATTCTCTTAATCGAGAATGATGTTCCTGCATTACAGGAAATAAAAGTTTGGCTGTCGTCATAATTCTCTATGAAAGATCTGGGAGAAACAGCCTTCATCTTAGGGATGAAGATCTATAGGGATAGATTTAAGAGGCTACTCAAACTTTTTCAATCTACATATATAGATATCATGCTAAAACAGTTCAGCATGAAGAATTTTAAGAAAAGCTATCTTCCGATAGGCCAAAAAAATTTTCTTTCGAAAAAAGATTATCTGACAACTCCTCAAGAGAGAGAGCATATGAGTAGAGCTCCATATGCTTTAGCAGTAGATTCTATTATATACACCATGACATGTACAAGACCAGATGTGGCATACTTATTAGGGATAGTGAGTAGATACCAGTCTGATCTAGGAAAAAATTACTGGAAGATCGTAAAGACCATTCTTAGGTATTTAAGAAATACTAAGGACCAGTGGCTTATGTATGGTGAAACTGACTTGAAACTTGTGGAGTTCACCGACTCTAGTTTTCAATCAGACCATGATGATAGTAAGAGTATATCAGATTATATTTTTATCCTAAATGATGGAGCAATCTGCTGAAAAAATTTCAAACAGAATACTATGGCATACTCTATTTGCGAAGCAGAGTATATTGCGGCATTCGATGCTGCGAAAGAAACTGTATGGTTGCAAAAATTTATCGACGAGCTCGGAGTGACACCCTCTATTGATGGCTCTGTCTTGTTATACTGCAACAATACTGGAGCCATTACTCAAACTAAGGAGCCAAGATCCCATCAGCGCACCAAACATATTCTACACCGTTATCACCTTATTCAGAAGATCGTGGATCGAGGTGACATCGACTTTCAGAAGATTGATGGGAGGGAGAATTTGATCGATCCATTTACTAAAATTCTCAAAATTAAAGAGTTTGATGACCACAAATCAAAGATGGATATACGATACTGTACCGATTGGCTTTAGTCTAAGTGAGAGTTATTGGAAAATATATCCCAAAGCCAATCATTGGACGATTGTGTTCATCTTGTAAATTGTATATGAATTTTTATTAATAAAAATTATTTGATATTTTTATTACAAATTGACCATCTTTAAACTCCTGTATTGTAATGAAGTCCTTAGGATTATAATTAATCGACAAAGAAAGATTTGTCATTAAGTCCTTAAAAATATTTGTGACCAAATGATATGCTATTACTAGGACGATAGCAATATCAAATGTAGGTCATTGTGTACCATATGAGTTAGTTGTTCTCTTAACCAAAAAGTGTGGAGAGACTATTATAGCATGCAGATAGAATATAGGAGTACATTCACATCGAACGTGACCGTGTGCCGAGCACTCTGCTGTCAAGAGTAGCTTGTGAAGGGTATGGGTATAAATATCCCTCCGATCTGAGACCACCATGGTGACTTATAAGAAACTCACTATACTTTAGTATCTAACCATCTAAGTTTTTAACTTAGTGGCGGAAGGATACTGGGTGCAGTCAAGTACTTATCAAGTCGGTGTATGAGTCAAGATAGAATTGACCCTTCTGAATTGGTAGGAGATATGCATCAGTGTATTTCAATTTAGCAAAATCTTGGCTAGGATAATCCATGAGATGAATTTGAAAGATTGAAAAATAATATGGTTGACTTAATTAGGATTGACAGTTAAATCTTAGGTCACCTTGAGTATTTGGGTCAAAGAGATGAATTATACGGTAACCATACGCCAGTAGGTTCTAGAAGGTTGCTTTGCAACACTTCGACCTATCCGATCATCGAATCATTATTGTTAGATGGTTACATCAATTGGTATAGAAAGTTATTCTTATACTATTAGCTTAGGTTCGAACCTATGGGGTCACACGCATTAGAAGATTTGGTCAGATCTAATGGCTGAAGAGTCCAATTGGATTGTGACTCTGGTGAAGAGTCCTACTTAGACTAGGACTCCGTCGGAGAGTTCCATTGAGACTGAAATTTTACTATTTATAAAAAATTAATTAGTAATTAGATTACTAATTGACTCAATTTGATTGAGTAAAGAGCTTTAGAATAAGTCTAATTGAATTAGATTCAGTTCGACTCAGATTAGGATTGATATGATCAAACTCAAATATAAGAGAAATTTGATCCTGATTCGATCAGATTTGGACTTGGCTAATTCCTAATTGGGTTAAGAATTTGATAAGATATTTAGATTTTTAATTGAATTAGATTTATTTCTATCAATGGTTTCAATCTAAATTTGATTTGGATTAGAATTGAATTAGAAATTAGAAATAAAGAGTCCAAGTCAGACTAGGACTCTATCCTTATCTTTTGTACCACATCTGAATCCATGCCAATTTCTCCACACCTAATTGGATTTGGGTTGTGATTTTTGGTGTCAAGAGAGAGGATCCAATAAGGGTAGTCAACTAGAGCTTATGAGTTATAATATTATCTCTTGCCTAATTCGAATGTGATCCGAATTAGAGATAAGATGCAGACTAAAATTTTTTTTTTCATATATGGTATATTATTAAAGTCATATTAATTTTTTTCTTATATTTCTTGATAATCCTTTGATATGTGATACTCTAAATTTCTTCTCATCCTAATAATTTTTTTTTGGAATTTTTTGGGATGCCAAAAGGAGGTTTTGGCATTGATTCATGGCACCCCTTCTTGGAAAGTCCCAATTCCTAGTCTATAAAAGGAGACCCCTCTCTTGGACATCCCATAATCAATTCTCTTGTGGATTTTTTATTTTTAGAGCCTTTTCTCCTCCTCCTCTCTTTTCCTCAAGATCTTCTATCACTTTGGAGTGTCCAAGGTGCTTGTAGAAGAAAGAAGAGATCAGCTGTCAAAGTTATTCACAGACTAGCATCTCCGAGCCCCTGATCTGTGCCAGTCTTCGCATGAATTTTTTATAGAGGCCAAATGACTTCGTGTGGCTGTGAGTGATCTAAGAAATACCCTCTCTAATCATTAGATCAGAGGAGATCAAGATCAAATTTATTTGATAATGATCTCTAACTTGTTTTGATTCTTTTGATAGATCTAATAGTTAGATCTAGAATTTCAGCATTGATGAGATCCATGTGATATTTATTTTCAGATCTAAAATATATATTTTTCCTATCAAAGATTTTGATGTGGTAGTCTAAGATTAGATCTTATATATATGATTAAGATTAAATTATTTAATCTATTATTTTCACTGTATAAAATTTTAAAATTGCATGTACTGCACTACCATAAATTTGTTTTAGGATCCACATACATCAGTATGTATCAAACCCAGCACATCACTAGCTTATTCATCTTTTCTAGTAAAAGATGACTTGATCATCTTTTCAAGTAAATAAGACTTACAGGTAGGTAACAATTCATAATCATCTTTATCACAAATTTCTTCTTGAGCTAACCTGCTCATCTGTTTTTGTTGATATGACCTAGCCTATACTACCAAAGGTAGGCATCCATGACATCATTTATACTAGGATATTTATTTCAAATGTACATTACATTAGGCTTAGATACAATATAGATACCATTATTCAACTGTCCATGCAAAATTATAACACCATTCAAAATGATATCATAATTTTTTTTATTGATATTTCATAATTAGAATTGGCCAAAAGGTCTACAGAAATAATATTTAAAAAAAACTAGGATAGTAATGACACTTATTAAGAACAATGTCCTGAGACTTGAATACAAGTTTGATGATTTCTAAAGTTAGAACTGAAACTGATCTTCTATCTCCAACATTCAAAAATCTCTCGTCATCTCCAAATCTTTTAGTGACCGAAGATCCTGCAATGAATTGCAAATATGAATAGGACTGTCGGTATCCAATACCTAGGTCATTGTATCAAAAAGAGAGAAGTTACAAGGTATTATCACATAAGTATCTTATTCGACAATTGATTGCTTCTTCTTCTTTGGCCTGTTCGGGTCAAAAAAGTGATATACTGAGGATAATTTTTCTTTCAGTGATCCTGCTTCTTGTAAAAGAAGCACTCTGCCTGACTTTGATCAGTCTTGAATTTAGATTTCTAGGACTGACTCCCAGCACCAGGTACCTTTTTATTCTTCTTCTTTTTTCCTTTCTTAAAGGAACGATGACTATTCGAAGAAGATTTTCTCACTAGATTCACCGTCTCTTTATGGAGCTGGTGATCTTTCTCAAAAGTCTATAGCAACCCCAACAGACCGTGGTAGTTGACTACAAGCTTCGTCATTCTGAAATGATTGAGGAATGACAGGTAGGACTTGGGTAGTGAGTTCAAAATCGCATCCTTCTCCAGCTATTCGTGCAAAGAAAAGCTGGGCTTGCTTAGTTTTTTAATCTGCTCGATCATGTACAATACATGATCGGTTATAGATACACCCTCCCTCATTTGGGTGTTGAAAATGGTGCAACTAGTCTTGTGCCACTCAACGTTGTTAGGAGTACCAAAAGAATCCCTTAACACTTGAAGTATTTTCTCTGGTTGAGCCTCTTCAAATTTCTGACTGAAATCGTCATTCATAGAGGCCCGCATAACACAACAAACTATGGTGCAGTCGTTAAGCCACTTCAAATAGGTGTCTCAGATCGTGCCTTGGGCATTGGGAGCAAACTCTTCAGGAGTCGGATCCGTTATCACATAAAGGATCCTCTCGTGCTCTAGGACTATCTTTAATTTTCGATATCAATTATCAAAATTCAATCTGATAAGTTTTTCACTATCCAACAGTGATCGGAGCAATAAGTTTGAGGCCATATCTACATACGCAAGAAAAATATAAAACCTAATTAGTATATGAATTTGTTGATCCTAAAGACATGGACTTTAATCTAAAGATTCTCTCACTATTTTATACGAATTGATAGTTTCTACCTTCAATTCAAAGAATTATCTTAATTTTTTAGCAGGTACTAAAATCCATATAGACTACATATAGGCCCGAGGATGGCTCGATCAATCCATATACACCTATGGATAGGTTCTCAACCAATTATTTTTTCAAATAATTTTTAGTAATAAATTTAGCCTCAGATTTTATTTCAGTAGGCGATGGGCCTCCACTAAAAGTTTTAGTTAGGTCAAACTATTAACATAAACCTACTTAATGATTCTACCTAATGAGTGATCAGGCCTGAGGATGGCTCGATCAACCCAACCATCATCAGATAGTTCAAAGAGTCATCATATGATGAATTATAATTCTATTATTCAGAGTAAATACCAGACAGATGGTGCTTTCAATCATAAATAATGGACCCATTACCATTCACCTTAATGAGAGGCTATGATTTAGTTATCACCATAACTAGCTCATTTTAGAAACCTAATAATTTAGAGGATTTAATCGATTTAGAGAAGAAAAAAAAGAAGAAAAAATCAATCAGTAGATCATAATCCTCCTACTGACTTCACCAAATTATTGAATCAGGCTAGGTCATGCTGATTGAACTGGCACCTAGATCAGTCACACTGATCAATCTTAATGGCATGGGCTAACTCAAATCACTTAACGATCTAACTAAACTTTAGTTCACCAAATTGGTCAGGTAAGTGAGATCGATGGGAGGGTCTATTAAGCTTGCCTTAGACATCATCGAAATAGCTAGGTAAGCCACTCCTAATTAGAAACCATCGATCGAAATGCCAAACTTATCTTAGACATCAATTGGTTAACTCGTTTTGATTTGACCAACCTAATAATTTGAGTTCAACCACTGAGCCATAATCAAGGTCCATTTGGTCAAATCAAAGACATAGACTAGACCATGTACAACTATTGTACTAGAGAAATCTGATTAATCTAATTCAATATTTAGCTAGACTTAATCAATTTTTCTACATGATCAATCAATTCTTTGATTCTAACCTTAGGTCTAACCTAATTAAAAAGAAAGATTTGATTTGAGCTAACTCATGCCTCATATTTTATGCAATATCATTAGATCTAAATCATAATTCTAGATCTATTGGGTTTAACACTTAATTCTTAATTAAATTTTGTATCAACATGGTTAAGATTTTGAAAATAATTTTTTCATGTAAATCTTTTACATCAAATCATAAAATTTTTTAGATCAAATTTAAATTTTTATAATTTTAAATTAAAATAATTTTGATTAAACAAGATTAGATGTAACTAGTTTCTACGCAACTTGCATCACATACAACAACATCTAGAGTTTCAAGATCTAAGATTTTGCAAGAAAATAAATTTTCTCCTTTCATTTTCTTTTTCATGGGATCACACAGTGGCACCCCTATATGCCATGAAGAGTACCCCATTGAATGAGAGGAGAGGGTCATAAAACTCTACTTGCTCCTATGATCGGACGGCCTGGTGATTATCCAATCGAGTACTTTACTACTCAGAATATCTAATCTAAATAAATAATAATTAGATTTAAAAATAAACTAATTTAGATTTAATTTAAATCATAAATAGTCAGATCAAAAATAAAAAAATAGATCTAAAGTTATATTAATTCACATCAAAATAATCTGGCTCTGATACCAGTTGAAAAAAATATGTGGCAGTGTAGTACATGCAATTTTAAAATTTTTATACAATAAAAATAATAGATTAAATAATTTAATCTTAATTATATATATAAGATTCTATCTTAAACTACTACATCATGATCTTTGATATAAAAATATATACTTTAGATCTAAAAATAAAAATCACATCGATCTTATCGATGCTGAAATTCTAGATCTAACTATTAGATCTACTATAGGAATCAAAACAAGATAGAGATCATTACCAAATAAATTTGATCTTGATCTCCTTTGGTCCAATGGTTAGAGAAGGTGTTCTTCAGATCACTTGCAGCCACATAGAGTCATCTGGTCTCTACAGAAAGATCCATGCGAAGATAGGCACAGATCAGGGACTTGAAGGTGCTAGCCTGCAAGCAACTTCGACAGCTGATTTGTTCCTCTTTCTTCAAGTATCTTAGACACTCCAAAATAAGAGAGAATCAAGAGGAGAAATAGAGGAGGAGGAGAAGAGACTCTAGAAATAAAAACTAGTAAGGGATAGATCATGGGACGTCCAAGAGAAAGGATCCCTTTTTATAGATTAGGATTTAGGATTTTTCAAGGAAGAGCACCAAGAGTCAATGCTAAAACCTCCTTTTGGCATCCTAAAAAATTCTAAAAAAATCATTAAGATATGAAAAAGATTTTAGAGTCTCACATGCCAAAGAATTCTTAAAAAAAATAAGAAAAAATTAATATGGTGCTAATAATATTTCATATACAAAAAATCTCTTTCCTAGTTTACCTCTTATCTCTAATTCAGATCGCATTCAAATTAGGCAAGAGATAATATTATGACTCATTAGCTATTACTACCCACTCTTATTGGACCCTCTATCATGATGTCAAAAATTACAGCCCAAATCCAATTAGGCATGGAGAAATTGGCATGGGTTCAGGAGTGGTGTAGGAGATAAGGATAGAGTCCTAGTTTGATTTGAACTCTTCATTTCTAATTCAATTCTAATCCAAATCAAATTTGAATTAAATCTACTAATAAAAATAAATTTAATTCAATTAAAAACTTAAATATCTCATCAAATTTTTAACTCAATTAAAAATTAGTCGAGTCAAAATCCTAATTGAATCAGGATCTTGTAATCAGACTCAATCATATCAAATCCAATCAGAGCTGAACTGAATCTAATTCAATTAGACTTAATCCAAAACTCTTTACTCAATCAAATTGAGTCAATTAGTAATCTAATTACTAATTAATTTTTAAAAATAATAAAATCTCAGTCTCAGTGGAACTCTCCCCCAGAGTCCTAGTCGGAGTAGGACTCTTCACCAAAGTCACAATCAATTAAACTCTTCAACCATCTGATCTGATCAAATCTTCTAATGCATGTGACTCCATAGGTTCGAATCTAAGTCAGTAGTATAGAAATAACTTCTTATACCAATCGATATAACCATCTAGCAATGATGATCTGACGACCGGATAGGTCGAAGTATTGTAAAGTAACCTTCTAGAACCTATTGACGTATGGTTACCGTATAATTCATCTCTTTGATCCAAATGCTCAAGGTGACCTATAGTTTAACTATCAACTTTAATTTAGTCGATCACATAGTATTTCAACCTTTCAAATCTATCTCATGGATTACTCTGGCCAAGATTTTACTAAATTAAAATATACTGATGCATATCTCCTACTAATTCAGAGGGATCAATTCCATCTTGACTCACACACTGACTTGATAAGTACTTGACTATATCCAGTAATCTTCTGTCACTGAGTTAGAAACTCAGATGGTCCGATATGAAAGTATAGTGAGTTACTTACAAGTCACCGTGGTGGTCTCAGATCGGAGAGACACTTATACCCATACCCTTTACGAGCTACTCTTGACAACAGAGTACTCGACACATGATCATGTTTGATGTGAATATATTTTTATATTCTATCTATATGCCATAATAGTATCTCTACGCTCTTTGGTTAAGAGGACAACCAACTCATATGGCACACGACGACCTACACTTGATATCGCTATCGTCCTAGTAATATCATATCATTTAATCATGAAATTTTTAAGGACTTAACGATAAATCTTTCTTTGTCGATTAATTATAGTCCTAAGAACTTCATTACAATACAGGAGTTCAAAGATGGATAATTTGTAATAAGAATATCAAATAATTTTTATTAATAAAAATTCATATACAATTTACAAGATGAGCACAATCATCTAACGATTGGCTTTGGGAATATTTTTCAATAAAAATATGATAAGTTTGACCCATGAAATCCTTATAGTGATGTGACCATATAATTCATGATCCTAACAACTTATGATAATATTCACAAATCTATCCTATTTTATTTCTTTCTTCTACACTCCCCCCATGCATAAATATTTGCCATGCATAGCTTGTCAAGAGCTTGTAAGTACTCAAACTTGGATAGTCCCTTTGTAAGAACATCCACCACTTGATTAGATGATTTGACATATGGAAGACACAACTCTCCACTGTCTATCTTTTCTCAGATGAAATGACAGTCAATTTCAACATGCTTGGTCCTATCATGTTGGATAAGATTGTTTGCAATATTGATTGCCATCTTATTGCACAATACAACTTCAAGGCAAAGTTATTAAACCCGGCCCGGGCCTTGACCCGGATAAGGCACCGGGTTAGTGGGTCAGCGGTCCAATCGTCGGGTCAACGATTGAACCGACGGGTCAATGCACAAACCATAAAATCCAAAATTTAATAACCTGTTTATATCCAGAAATACAATAATAGTCTGATAATATATATTCCAATGCTACAAGTATCAAAATACAAATGAAACAAAACTGTAATCCTATAAATACAAATAATTAGACTAAAATATTGATGAATATAAAGATTTAATGGCATAAAGTTATAAATGCATAATAACTAGTAGTTTAAAACATAACCACCCACATCTGCTAGCAAAATGAAAAGTTTTAACAAATAAGTACATAATAATGTACGATATTTACTTCAATATCTTTTAAAAAAAAAGTTAAAAGTGATAAACAAGTACACAACATAAAAATTCAAGCTAATGGATTGAAATTTATGTCAATATTTGCAAAAATATCTTCTTGAGTTGCAATGTTCTCATCTCCTCCATCTTCTCTCCTATTCACATCATTTCCATCATTTTCACCATCATCACCATCCAAATCTTTCAAGTTCAATATATCTACAAAATCACAAATTTAACAAAAAGTTAAAAAGAAAAATTATATGTAATAAAATTATAATAATATTTTATTCATAAACTATATAATAAAATAATTCGCTCACCATTATTATTATTTTTTTGAATAGAACATGATGCCAATTCATGGTAAAAGTTTCTAATTCCTCACCAGTTAACTCCGATGGCTCATCGACTAATATCCACACATCATTATCACCAAACAATTTAAAGTCAATAGGATCATAGTTGCGACCCTTGAAATAAAACCTGTATTTAATATTTGTTAGTTTGAAAATTAAATAACAAGAAATAAATACAAGCAATTGGATATCATTCATAATAAAATTACCTTTGTTGTAGTCTCAAATTATAGTGCACAAATACTAGATCATTAAGCCTTTGATGCTCTAACCTATTTCTCTTTTTAGAATGAATATGTTCGAAGATGCTCCAATTTCTCTCGCACCCGGATGCACTACAATTTGGCTTAAAACATGAATAGCTAACTTTTACAAATTAGGTGCACAACTTCCATAGGTGACCCACCATTCATCTAGATACAAAATATTATATTTGTTAAAATAGAATGTAATTGAAAAAATTTTATATCAATGAAACTAATGAAAGCATAAGAACATAACTAAGGAACAAGCTTACCTGGAGCCAAGCGACTTCGATCATTTATAGCGATGAGCGTCCAAAGTCATTTTCTACATTTCTAAATAACCTCATCTCATTAGTTAAGTTCCCCTGCAAGGTTGGATTACCAAATGAATATCTCTCTATGACATCTAAGAGTCCAGAAACACTACGAGGATGTTTATCATAAGTTCTGAGTCATATTGAAAATAGGGATTCAACCAAAACCCAGCTGCATGAAGATTTTGGTGTAATTGCAAATCCCACCGAGAATCAACTATTCTCAAATAAGGTTCAACTACAATCTTTCTCCTTCTAAATCTCTTGATATTTCATCTCTAGCTTGATGCATAGCATGATACAAGTAACCCATTGAAGGTCTATCATCACTGTCAACAATCCTCAAAACTCGAATTAAAAGCTCTGTTAGTTTAACAATGGTTGCACATTCATTCCAAAAAAGAGAATTAAGCACGTCATCGGCAAGCTTTTTTCCTTTACTATCCTTAGCATAAGCTGAAGTTGTCCACTCTCTAGAAGTCACCATTGCTCTTAATGCATCTTTGTGGCCTAATATGCTTTGTAAAGCAATAAAATTGGTAGCCAAACGTGTAGGTGCCGGACGAATTATCTCCTTTCCACCAGTAAATTTTCTCATCAAATATAGATGATAACAATGATTATAAATATATTTTGTGATACCTATAGCATGGGCTACGGTGTTCTTCATGAAACTAACTTGCCAATGTTTGCATGATAAGATTAAGACAATGAGCAGCACAAGGTGACCAAAAAAGTGTAAAAAATTTGCTCCAATTTTTTACCGGCAGCAACATAGTTTGCAGCATTATTAGTTACTACATGAACCACATTTTTAAAACCAACGAACATGACAATTTCTTTGAACAACTTGTACAACATATCAGCTGTCTTTGAGGTATCTGAAGCATCCATGCTTTTTAAAAATACGATCCCTCTAGGAAATAAACTAAAAAATTAATCAAATTCTCCTACACTGATCTGTCCATCCATCAGCCATGATTGTGCATCCTGTTTTCTTCCATGTGGCACGAAAGCTTTCAACATACTTTTTCACCTCATCAACATTCTTGGTTAACAAATAATCACGAACAAAATGAAATTTTGGAGCTTTGTAACCAGGCCCCATACTAGCTATGGCATCTATCATGCACTGATAATACTTAGAGTTGACAGCATTAAATGGCACACATCATCTATCATCCATTTTGCCACTGCAAGATCACACCTTTCAACTGCTTCTTTGTTTTGCAACAAGCTTTTTATAGTTGGTTGAGCACCAGGAGTTGTTCTTGGCATGAAATAATTTTCAATTGTTCCTAGTTGTTTTTCTTTTCTACCTTCTATATTTTTACCTCTTGTATTACCCGTAGACTTGTTTGATGAGGGAGGAATTTCTTGTATGTCATCATCTTCACCTAATTGCTTATAATATACTTGTTTCTCATGTTCTTATGCCTTGCACTAAAGGGATTGTAATCTTCACCCATTTTTTTTGTTCTTTTCTTCTTCTCACTAATAGCTTGAATATTTTGTATCATTTGATGGCGAATATCGCCGGCACCTTGCGACATGGTTCTACTTCTCCTTTTACTCCTGCAAGATGTTGTTTGAAGCGATTGATCCCACCACCAGCAAATGATTTTCCACAATACAAGCATGCCAACTTCATCCTTTTGGTATTACTACTAAGTTCAGGAGCTTCTCTACAATGATTCCATGTAGGATCACTTTTACCTCTAACCCCAGTTATTTGAGTGGATAAGTATTACTTGAATCATCCATGGATGACATACTTCCCTCAACAGAGGCCATTTTGATAATCTGCAAAGAAAATTAAATTAAGCTATAATTTATAAGTAGAAGATAAAATAAATAAATAACAAGATCAAGTCATCGACATCTTCTTTCATTTCTATCTAAATTTTTTTTCCCATGATCCTATAGAGTCAAACTCACGGTGATCACAGATTACGAAATTAAAAAAATAATATTTAATATTTACTGTATCAATCAGCATAGCATCATTAAAAAAAAAATTCTTCATGTTCACGGGTGTTTACTGTACTGTGGTGTCTAGTGTTACTGTGACACTGCAGTCAGTCACACAGTATTTAAAAAAAAAAAAATTTGCCGTGTTCGCAGACAGTCACACACTCACACTGTCACAGCATTTACAAAAAAAAATTTTTTTTCACCATGTCCGCAGCTGTATATGGAGGAGGAGGAGGAGGAGGCGGAAGGGGGAGGAAGGCGGACAGCCATATGGAGGAGGAGGAGGAGGAGGATGCGAAGGGGGGAGGGAGCCGAGTGGAGGAGGCAGAGGGGGGAGCGTACGGAGGAGGAGGAGGAGGCGGAGGGGGGAGGGAACGGAGCGGAGGAGGAGGCGAGGGGGGAGGGGGTCGAGCGTATGGAGGAGGAGAAGGAGGCGGCGAGGGGGGAGGGAGCTGAGGGAGGAGGAGGCAGAGGGGGAAGGGGGCAGAGGGGGGAGGGAGTCGAGCGTACGGAGGAGGAGGAGATGGCGGAGGGGGGAAGGAGCCGACGGAGGAGGAGGCAGAGGGGGGAGGGGGTCGAGTGGAGGAAGAGGAGGTGGACGGTGGATTCCTGGATGGCGAAGGAGGAGGAGGCAGAGCCACGGAGGGGGAAGGCGGCCGAGCGGAGAAGAAAGAGGCAGAGGGAGGTCCGGAGGGGAGGGGGCGAGCAGAGGAGGGCGGTCGCGGTTGGAGCCTTGGAGGAAGCGGACGGAGGCAGAGGGGGGAGGGAATGGAGCGGAGGAGGAGGCCGAGGGGGGAGGGGGTTGAGCGTACGGAGGAGGAGGAGGCAACGGAGGGGGGAGGGAGCCGAGGAGGAGGAGGCAGAGGGGGAAGGGGGCAGAGGGGGGAGGGAGTCGAGCGTACGGAGGAAGAGGAGATGGCGGAGGGGGGAAGGAGCCGACGGAGGAGGAGGCAGAGGGGGGAGGGGGTCGAGCGGAGGAAGAGAGGTGGATGGTAGATTCTCGGACGGCAGAGGAGGAGGAGGCAGAGCCCAGAGGGGGAAGGCGGCCGAGCGGAGAAGAAAGAGACAGAGGGAGGTCGGAGGGGAGGGGGTGAGCAGAGGAGGGCGGTCGCGGTTGGAGCCTTGGAGGAAGTGGACGGAGGGGCTGATTCTGGATCCTATTCGCTGTCGGACTCCGAGATTTGGAAAAAAAAAAAGAGTTAGATAACATATTACTCACCGAGATGGAGAAGACTCGGTTCTCCTCCTTCGCTGTCGCTGCTGATTTCGTCGCCGAGGGAAGATGGGCTGAGGCTGAGGTTTGAGCTCGGGAACAAAGACAGACGAAGGGACGACAGGAAGTCGAACTGTCAATCTAAAAGATCAGAAGATTTTAATTTTTAATTTTACGGCTCAACCGGGTTAACTGGATCAGATGGTTCATGGTTCAACCGGCTGGTTCATGCGGTTTTAATCGGATTTTAAGCATAAACGGTTTAATTAGATAACCGGCCCGGTCTTCTGATCGGTCATCGGGTTTTCGATCCGACCGACCGGGCCGGGCCAGATTTAATAACACTGCTTCAAGGAGACTCCACTATAATATCAATGTCCTTTAGGGAATTCATGTCCATAGAAGTTCAGCAATCCCATGGGCCATAGCATGATACTCAGCCTCTACACTGGAGCGAGCATATGTGGATTGCTTCTTGTTTCTCTAAGTTACCAAATTTTTTTCAAGAAACACACAATAGCCTGTAGTAGAGCATCTGTAATCAAATGATCCAGTCTAATCAGCATCAGTGTATCCTTCTAAACTATGATAATCATTTTTTCTGTATATTAACTCTTTTCCTAGAGATCCCTTAATATACCTTAGAATTCTATCAACAGCTTTCATGTAGGCAGTGGTAGGGGCATGCATGAGTTGGCTAACCACACTTACTACATAAGTGATGTCAGATCTTGCAAGGGTGAGATATAAGAGTTTACCTATAAGATACTAATATTATTCCTTTTCTTCATGATAGAGTTGGGTCCTATTTGTGATGGATAAGTGATGATTAGTCTCTATGGATGTATCGATTGGCTTACTCCCAAGCTTTCCAGTTTCTCGAAGAAAATTGAGTGCATACTTCCTCTAACAAATGGATGCATCCATTTGATCTTACTACTTCTATTCCCAAGAAGTACTTCATGTGACCAAGATCTTTAATTTCAAATTCAAAACTCAACCTATCTTTCAAAGTTTGGATTTCAACCTCATCATTTTTGGTAATAAGCATGTCATCAATATAAACAATTAGGACAACCACCTTATTTTCATTTCTCCTCACAAAGAGAGTATGATCAGCATTGCCCTGAGTATAGTTAAATCTCTTCATGGCAATCCGCAATCTATCAAACCAAGTGCAGAGAGATTGTTTTAGTCCATAGAATTTTTTCTTAGTCTATAACATTTTTCTTCAATATTAAAATCTGGTAGTGGTCGTATGTAAACCTCTTTTTTCAAATTTTCATTGAGGAATACATTTTTGACGTCCATCTAGTATAGATTCCATGAGTATTGAGTAGCCACGGATTGGATCATCCGAACAGACTTCAACTTTGCAATCGGAGCAAAGGTTTCTTTGTAGTCAATGCCGTATGTTTGGGTGAAGCCTTTTACAACAAGTCTCATTTTATTTCTTGCAATAGTATCATCAGCATTGTACTTGATAGTATAGACCCGTTTAGAGCCCATCATATACTTTCCTATAGGAATATCAACAACCTCCTAAGTATTGTTATTTTCAAGGGTTCTCATTTCTTTTTCCATAACTTGATTCCATTTGGGATCCTTTCTAGCCTTTATAAAACAACTAGAAATTGGGCAAGTAGAGATAGTAGATAGAAAAACAAAATGTGAGGGTGAAACATGAGCATAGTTGGCACATTGATCAATAGGATACTTAGAATGAGGGCATTTAGTGCATTCTCTAGCTGCTTTTCTCAAGGCAACATATATGTTAAGTTCAACATCAAGATTACCTTGAGTAAAGACATCAGCTGTAGGTGGAAGACAAGGATCCTATAACTCAGCTACCTCTTAAGAGCAGTCGGTAATATGACCTCCTTCATTAGTAGCCCCTATGTCTCCTCCATTCTCCCCTTGACCTTCATCTCTATGGATATCTCCAAAAGAAGTGGGGATAGAAATAGGAGTGGGAATAGGAATAGGAAAGCTCTCTTCCATCATACTATAAGTCTACCCCTGAAGAGAGTTTCCACAATGTACAAATGATTCATTTTCAAAGAATGTAACATCCTTAGTAACAAACCTACGCTCAGTAGTAGGATCAAGACATTTATAACCTTTCTGAGTAGGAGACTACCCAAGAAAGATTCCTAGGATAGCACGAGGGTCAAGTTTAGATCTTTCTGGAGCAAAATTATGGATGAAATAAAAACACCCAAACACACGAAGAGGTAAAGAGAAAAGAGGTCTATCAGGATGCAAGAAAAGACAAAATTTTTTTTTACCAAGAGTATGAGAAGGCAAACGATTCATGACATATGTAGCAGTGAAAATGGCATCACCCTAATATCATTTTGGAAGATTGTGGGTAAGCAAGAGCGTGTGAGCCGTATTCAGTAGATGGTGATTTTTTTTAGTAATACCATTTTGTTGAGGAGTGTAGGCACATAAAGTTTCATGGAGAATATCTTCATCTTGCAAAAAAGTAACATGAGAATTAGCAAGATACTACCGAGCATTATCAGAGCAAAAAACCTTGATTCTCTTTCCAAATTGGGTGAGAATCATTTTGCAGAAAATTTGAACAATATGAGGGATTTCTTCTCTAGACCTACGTAAATATGTCTAGGTTTAATATGAGTAACTATCAATAAAGATAACATAGTATTTGTGACCATCCAAAGATTCAACAGTTGCAGGTCCCCACACATCAGAATGAATTAAGTCAAACAAGCTAGAAACATTATGCGTAGAAGATAGAAACGAAGTTCAATAATGCTTCGATAACTGACAAATTTTGCAATTTAAGAGTTCACGACAACCTCACAAAATAAGTTGGGAAAAGAAAAATAAAGCGACTGAAAATTAAGATGACCAAGACGGCGGTGCCATAGGTAGATATGCTCAAGTTTAGTGTCAACCCAGGACCAACTCTAGTATGAAAAGCAGCAACTTGCTTGGACTGAATGTAATAAAGATGACCAATCTTACGGCCACTTTCAATTGTTTACCTCGTTTGCAGATCCTGAAAGACACAATAATGAGGAAAAAAGGTCACATCATAATTGAGATGTTCAGTAATAGTACCAATAGAAAGCAGATTTAAAGACATGTCAGGAATATGAAGAGTAGAATGAAGTGTAAGATTGTTTGTTAATGGAACCACCTCCTTTCTAGCAATTGTGGATTGAGAGCCATCAGCAATGGTAACTTTCTCTTGCCCTGATCCAAGAGTGTAGGAAGAAAAAAGACTAGAGTTACCCATCATGTGGTCTGTAGCACCGGAATTTAACACCCAATCTAGAGAGGAGGGAGAGGTAGCATTGAGAGCCATACCACCTATACTGCCACCAAAAGAACTATTCACATAAGCCGTGGAAGCACTAGGAGATGTGGATGAAGAGGTGTGCATCTGAGAGAGAATGCGCTAAAGACAAGCTAAGTCACCGATAAAGAGATTCGCTATCTCACTCTTTGTCCGCCCATCTGGTCGATTAGGATTGATCCCTCCAGCAACCACTACATTATTGCTTGTGGATTGGCTTTTCTTGTTATTTTTGAACTTTGTAGTTTTTTTTTAGGATGAAGCTCCCAGCAGAAGTCTACAGAATGATTTTCTCTACCACAGTGGCTGCAAATCTTGATTCCCCTAGTACTTTCATGCCCTTTGCTAGGATGACCTCCTTTGAAAGTAGAAGTCAGAGCAGAGTGATCTCCAACCATACGAGTAGAAGATATGATGGGTGAAGGAGTCATTGCCTTTTTTCGTGCCTCTTCACTTAGAATTTTGTAATAAATTTGTTCCAGTGAAGGGAGGAAGTTGAGGCTAAGAATTTGGCTCTTCAACCTCTCATATTCAGAGTTTAACCCGGCTAAAAATTTGAAGATTCAATTCCATTGCTAATTGTTCCAACATTTTCTCTAATCAGCTAGACACGCCTAATCATCAATAGTGTAGCAATCAAGTCTTCCCATTTGACGCACAAAGCACCAAAGTAGGTAGTAATGGTCAAGCTCCCCTGTTGAAGCTGGTGAATCTCGCAGGTTAGTTGAAAGATACGAACAGTGTCCTGCTTATGCCCAAACATCTCTTTTAGAAGTCTCTCTAGCAGTCTTCTTCCGAAGGATCATTCTCGGGATCTTTGCACTAACAAAACTAATGATCTATGCCATTACCAAATTATTCTCTATCAACCAAGTATCATATCGCGGATTAGTTGTCGGGGGTTTGACAACTTGTCTATTGATGTAGCCGACCTTACCATGACCTGCAATATACATCTTGGCAGCAGCTAACCATACCATATAATTCGATTCAGTCAGTTTTATTAGGGCAATTGAGAGATTAATATTGTCATTACTAGTTGGAATATTGTTGGCTAGAGATGTATTAATTATAGGGGAGTGCTCAGATGAGTTTGGAGAATTTGTAGTAGTCGATATATAGGATGTCAGACTATATACATAATCACAAACAGATCACAAATAGAACACAAACATAACATTCGAAGATACAGTAAGAGCTGATATCAAGAAGCAACCGAAGCTGGAATCAATACTGGAATCGATGTTGGTGGACTGCCATATGCCGATCTCGAGAAACAAAATGGAGCCGATGGACTGCCGTACACCCAAGAAGGAAGCTAGATACCGACGTTTGATCAAAAGCAAAGATCGAACATGAGCTCTGATACCATGTAGAAAAAAAATGATGTTTGGGAAAGAAGATTATTTTGTTTTTCTAATTTTTTAACTTCATGAATACAGATTTATAAATACACTAAAGTGGATAGGCTACTATTGTAGTTTTACAATTGTATCTGAACATGCATATTATCTAAACAAATGTGTTTCATAATCACAAAAAAAATATGGTAAGTTTGATCTCTAAAATCCTTATAGTGATGCAACCATATAATTCATGATCTTGACAACTCATGATAATATTCACAAATCTGTCCTTTTTTATTTCTTCCTCTACAATAGGCAATGTGCATTACCTTTCTCCATAGACCTAGATCTTAAGTTAGATATCTCCACCCTAATTTGGCAAGAATGGATTAATTGAACTAATTGACATCCATTACTCCCAATCCTCCTTATCTTCTTGAAGACACATTGTGCTCTAATTAACTTTACAAGATACTTCCTTGGTCATCTTGTCTACATTCCATAAAAAGGATCTCTTAAACAATCAATTTTTCTCACAATTTATACGGGTAGTTTGAATAAAGACATGTAATAGATAAGGCCGATAAAATATGATCCAACCTATTAATTTGTCCTATGTTCGATCCACTATAAATAGATTTGGATTTAGGTTAAATAGATTTCGATCATAAACAGGTCCATCCATTTAATTCATTTAATATTTGGATCAGATTTAGATTTCAAATATTTGACCCATTTAACCCATTTAATATTTAGATCAAGTTAAGTCAGATAACCTGTTTAATTTATTTAAGATATGTTTAATTTGTTTAAAACCTACTTAACATATTTTTGACCTATTTAATCTAATTTATTCTATTTAATAAATAGATTAAATATATTGGATTGGATCACCTATTTAATAAACAGATCGGATTCAAATCTGAAGTTTTGATCTATTTAATAAATAGATCGGATTTGGATTGATGATTTTCTGATTCGACTTGCATTGATCTAATCTATATCTGATCTGACTTGATCCAATTGCCTCGTAGTAACAGGGAGGGAGGGCAGTAAGAACAAAAATACAAGAATTAGTCTTCCCCTGAATGATAGGTATTTCTTTTTCCAAGACATGTTTTTCTTTCGCAGTAAAATGGATGTCATTCCATGCTCCGGTGCGTGCGCGTGGTGAGAGAGAGAGAGAGAGAGCAGACCAAATACCCAGTGCAAACAGAGAAAACTAGCCTCTGTAGTTCAGTGCCACACTCCCAACAAGCTTAACAACCCTCCTTCACTAAAAGCACATCCAACTTTTGAAAATGGGAGCCGTGAGTGACGTTTGGTTAGCAATTTGGATTGGCATCGGACAACTAGCTGCAACTTTTGTTGCTTGTTATAATCAACACGCGATACTTCTTTCCAGAGGGAATAATTATGGGGCTTGTGTATCACAGGGCTTCTTGTGATTAAGATCATTTGTTAATAGTAAATGATTCAAGTGATAGCCTGCAAGGCTTACTATCGGCAAACCAGATGAACTGTGTTGCATCTATATCCAAAGAAGTGTTCTGACAAATTAGATCTGCATCTGGTTAAATTGAACACTGGTTATTGAAGGAGCTACACACGGAGTCAAACTACTACGAAACTGATCTCATGAGATCCTCCTGGCTTATCATACAAATCATGCAGAACTGATTCAGAGTTTTGTGAGAGTATCAAGCATGCTTTGGCGTGGGCGATACATGGCCTCCAAAGGAATAGCCTTGGCCAAAGTTAGACTCGAGCCTCCTGCTGTCATGTCCACCTCTTCCTTTCCAATCCCTTCCCACTCAAAGCACTGGATCAGAGTTCCCAATGCTAGGCCAACCGCCCTCATTCCAAGGCCTTCCCCTGGGCACCTTCTCCTTCCCATCCCAAAGGGGATCATCAACTTCCCTTCCCCCTTCCCACCCTCAAATCTTTCTGGCATGAACTTTGTAGGCTCCTCCCACACCTTGGGGTCCCTGTGAACCGCATATGCATTGACCAGTAGCATCATTCCACGTGGAATATGAAAACCTCCCACACTACACTCTTGGGATGATTCATGAGGCAACAGAAGCGGAGCTGTTGGGTACATCCGAAGAGTTTCGGTGATGACACACTGGAGGTATGGAAGATTGGAAAGATCCGATTCCTCAAGCAGGCGCTCATTTCCTACTTGTGCGTCCATCTCATCCCTCATCTTCTTCAATGCTCCTGGGTTGTTAAGTAGGAGAGACATCGCCCACTCAGTTGTCTCAGATGTAGTACCTGTGCCTGCTGCTAATAAACCCTGTTGCAGGAAAATGCTCCATTTGTGAGCTTCAGTGATTGTTGGGAAGCATTCTAGCTTTTAATCACTATGGTACAGAAAAAATTGGTTTTTATATCATTGAATTGCATTTAGGTTGCAAGCGGCCGCAACGGTAACCATTCACCATGGTGCACAGAAAGCAGAAGAGCCCACTGTGGTGTAACAATTTCTCTTGTTAAAGTGAATGACATTAAACTCTAGGTGGATTACTTGTTTTTGGTGTGAGGGTCTTTCTATTTTGGAGCTCATTTTTTTTGGATGTTGAAGGCATTGTTCATGCACAAAGTGGTACTAGAATGACACAGAATCTCAGTCAAAAAAAAAAAAAAAAAGTCTAAAATAATTGATTTATAATTTTCAATGGAGAATTTTATTTTGGAATAGGTCACTGATAGCACAAATTTTACCCCCAGAAAAAAAAAAAAAAAAAAAAAAGCTCAGGGAAAGTTGACGTTTAACGTTTTGATTGCTTTAATCACTATCGAACTGTGTGATGTGATTTAAGGTACAGCTGCAAGTGGACTGTTATATCAAGCAACCTAACATTTTAATGTGCGATTCATGAGCAAAACTCACATAAAAGAGATACAGAGTTGCTGCATAACTATCGTAATTCTCCTTTTTCTGCATATGGTACCAAGTTCGACAAAGCCTGGAGTAGTATGATTTCCTTATTAACGAGAAAACAAAAATAAAAGAAGTTAATCAACATCGATTAACTCTGCTGAAGATCATATCTCATCCCCATGCTATTAGAATAATTATTCAGTTGATCTAGTAATTTTGGATTCTAGGAGTGAGGTCAGAGCATGAGAGGAGGTGGACGCCAAATCCCCTGTATCTTGAAGAACTAATTACTTAGATTATTTGTTACTTAGATTATTTGTTTACAGAATAAGTTAATCCGAACCAAGTAGACAAAAGGAATCTTTGTTTACATACTTTTGAAATCTACAAATATTTGTTTTAGAGTTTGAATTAAATGGAGTACTTTAATGAGTCTTGTAAAGATAAAAGCAGGGGACACTAAGTATGGGGAAATTACATCTTACATCACGAACACAATATGACTGTGTATCATGCCAATCATCTCATCTCCCTTCTATAAGTTCTATTTATCATATGTTCTTCTTGGTGATTATTCTATATCAACAAGATAAGATGATTGAGGCAGTGCACGGCAAGGTTGTTGCTCGTGGTGTAGGATATAATTTTCTCATATTTAGCATCCCCTGCCTTCTTTTTTTTTTTATTTAAATTTTATATATTTGAGAAGGTAGGACGGACTCTTATGTAAAACAAAAAAGGATTTTTTTTTTTTAAAGACTTATGCTTCTAAGCACTGTTTAACGTGACGATGGATGTTTGGATTGAAGAAGAAGTTGGGAGGGCACGGGGTTTACTGCAGTGACGCCGATCCGCGCCGGAGACAATAAATACTGTTCCTTCCATAGGTTTGGATTGTCAAGATAAAAATGGACAGAATTAATTAAAGAAGCTAAGGTGGCAGCAGGGAACTTACAGCACCAAGTGCTTTGATCACTTCATCGGTGTAGTAATCGGGATCCGTCTCCTGCAGCGATAGCAGCACACCCATCATAGTCTTTTTCTCCACCCCTTCCTCCTTGCTTTTGCTCCTATGCCCATCCATCAGTCTCTGCATCAATTCATCCCTTTCATTTTGGAACCTCGCCAGCTTCTTGCTAAATCCCTGATAATCGACCCATCTCAGCACTGGCACGTAGTCAGCCAGATTGGACGCTCCAATCGCCGGCGCTGCCTCCTCCCCCAGCTTCCAGTATCGCCTCGCCTCCTCGGATATCCCCGACTTCTCCTCCTCCTGGCCGTAGAACCTCTTCCCCGCGATCATCCTCATGATCACGTGCAAAGATAGTACGATCAACCTCGACTTCACCTCCGCTCTCGCGAACCCATCCATCGCTTTGGTTGCTTGCCAGTCCCGAACGAGTTGGCGAACCATGGCCTGGACCTCTCCGGTGCGAATCCCGGACGAGGAGTGGAGGCGATGTGTGGAGAGTACCTCGACGGTGGCGATGCGGCGGAGGTTGCGCCAGAGGGGTCCATAGTTGGCTACAGCAAGGGAGATGTAGTTGTAGCTCAGGTGTTTCACGGAGGGAAGGTGGGGACGGTTGGCGAAGGTGATGTCGTGCTTCGAGAGGCACTCTTCAGTGGCAGAAGGGGAGGAGACGAGGAGGACAGGGCGGGAGCCGAAGCGGAGGAGGAGGACGGGACCGTAGCGGTCGGAGAGGCGGGCGAGGGTTTGGGGGAGGGGCTTCTTAAGTTGATGGAGGTGACCAATGAAGGGGATGGAGGGAGGGCTTGGTGGGAGGTTCTTCGTGTTCTTGGAGGAGAAGACGAATTTGACGAAGAGGAGGAGAGCTAGGAATAGGGAGATGCAGGAGATGGTTCCCATGGTGGAGATGGTAATAGCGGGGGTGAGGAAGAGCTGTTGAAGCTACTGACGGATATTTTATCGTCCCCATTAGTCCTCAACGAGTGATGGAAATTGAATCGAGCTGCGTACGTTGCCCGGACCCTCCCAAATTTCCTGGGAACAGCCAAAGATCGTCTGCGGTACATGCACGGCACCACAGAGTGGATGCAGTTGTGGTAGCCACTATATCAAACAATGTGCTTCGATCCGCGAGCTCCGTAATTATACCATACTCCGTAGAGCATCCATCCTCTCCTAGTAATATACTGAATCTAATCAAATAGGATCCTCTCGGCGTAACTGTTGCACCACGGACAATTGTAATATTTTATGGTCTGTCACGTTCTGGCGAATATATGACTTTTTTTTTGTTTCATCGCAAACGTAAGTAGTGATGCATGCTGATAAAGACTGCTTACCTGCTTGATTCCATTACGGTTGACTGGGACGTGCGTGGTTGAGGGGAAAGAGGTGAAGCACTGCAACTTTTTAATTTCCGTCCCATGTTTGAAATACTAAGTTCGTTCGAAGTATTTTTCAGTCTCAAAAATTAAAAAATAATAAAAATTTATAAATTTTTTGAGTTGATTTAAAAAATTAATTAGCCGACCAAATTATTAAGTTAATTAGCTAACTAAAAAAATATTGAGCAACCCAATTTTAGATAGACAGACATATAGGAATAGAAAAATTTATATCTATTCTTGAATCATCTCAGAGTTTTACTAAGCTGACTCAGCATTTCAAGTTAGCCGATTAAGAGCTTAGATGAGCCAATATAAATTTCTGATAGAATAATGGTTAATTTTTTAGAATATTTTAAACGATCATATTTGGTTTGTAAGGCTATTTTCAAACTTCTAATAGCTCGAGCATTAATGACAGATATTTTTGAAACCATAAAAATAAAAAATTCAAATGGAGAACAAAGATTTAGAAGGTATTGTATTTATTGAAAAAAAAATATTCAAGCTATTTGTGAGAACAAAAAGAAAAAAGAGGAAGAAATTAAAAAAAACTTTTCATTCTCATCTTTTCATATTTATTCAACTCAAAAAGAGAAGAGTGCATTGAATTGAGCCAACAACCATCAAGTAAGAGCATTTAAGTCTTTATCAATCTTCTCTTAAGCATTCAAAGAAAAAGTTAAAACAATTCTAGTCACTCCGACTTTTCAAGAGTTTAAAGAGTTTATTATTTGTGCTTTAAATTTTTATATATCTTTTTCTAAACTGTTATAACAAGTTTTTTGAGGAAGAAATTGAGTTTCTATGGGTTGGTCCAAGCCAAAAATTGGATGTTATAAGGTTTTAATTGGTTGTAAAAACTAATAGATTAATTGTGAGTCTAAAAAAACAATCAATTGTATGATTTTGGTTGGTGAGCTAAAAAAAATCAACTGCGTTGGATTGTGAACCCATGAAAACAATCGGACTATAATCTTTGGGATTATAGTTGAAATTTTTAAGTATGTTGACTAGGAGAGTGGACATAGATGCTGAGTTGAGCACCAAACCAATATAAAATTTTATGTTTGTGACTGTATATTTGTTTTACATTTACTCTTCGTTGCATATTTATTTTCTACTAAGTACTCTAAAACATGTTTAAATTTGTTGTTGGGTATAAGTTCTTTAAATAATTTCTAAGAAACCCAATTCACCTGCTCTTTTGGGTTGCTACCTTGAGAAACAAACAAAAATATATCTTTCTTGGTTATCAATCTGGGTGAAAGGCTATAGATTGTAGTATGTTGAGCTGGGTTTTCAGAAATTTATAGTTAGTAAAGATGTTATCTTTGATGAAAAGGCTATACTTCATTCGAGAAAAGAGTCGTTGTTGTAGATAAAGATTATGATGTTGATGAGTAGATGGAGCTTGAAGTTAGACCTTCAATTCATCCATCACAAGATGATATTTCAGTTCATCCAGTTTAAGGTGATGAATCTAAGATTGTTGATGACAGAGATGCCCCATAGGAGCAGTAGTACATCATAAACACTGGTAGATCAAGGAGGCATATTGGACCCCTTCATAGATATGGATATATATATTTGATCTCTTTTGTATTATCTGTGGTAGAGTCATTGAGGTTCATGATCCTATCAATTATTATGAGGCCATCACCAATAGTGAGTCTACATAGTGGTTATTATTATGAGTGAGGAGATTGAGTCTCTTTACAAGAATCAGATATAAAAGCTTGTGAAACCACCACAACATCAGAAGATTGTTGGAAGCAAATAGATCTTTAAGAAAAAAAAGAAGGAATTAATCCCAGAGGTTGAAGCAGTGAGGTTCAAAGCGTGCTTGGTTGCAAAGGACTATAGTCAGAGGGAAGGTATAGACTTTAATGAAGTTTTCTCTCCTATTGTGAAATATAGCTCTATTCATATATTATTGTTATTGTTGTATTGTTTGACTTAGAGCTTAAGCAATTTGATATCAAGACAGCTTTCTTGCATAGTGAGCTTGAGAACAGATTTACATGCAGCAGCTAGAGGGAGTTGTTGCTCAGGATAAAGAGGATCGTATTTGCTTGTTGAGAAAATCATTATATTATTTAAAGCAATCTTTGAGATAGTGGTATAAGTGATTTGATATATTTATGATTAGGTATGATTATTCTCGGAGTGACTATGATAGTTGTGTTCATTACAAGAGACCTTCAGATAGTTTTTTTATTTATTTGTTGCTCTATTTGAAGACATACTTATTACAACAAAGAATATATTTGAGATTAAGAAGTTAAAGTTTCAGCTTAGCAGTAAAGAAGATTTTGGGTATGGAAATTCACAAGGATCGACACACAAGCAGATTGTTTTATTATAAAAAATTATATTATAAAGGTGCTTGAGTGTTTTGGTATGTATGATAGCAAACCAATGAGTACTCCTCTTGCAGCATATTTCAGACTTTTAACTACTTTATCTCCACAGTCAAATGAAGAGGACATGTCACGTGTTCCATATGCTAGTGCAGTTGGGAATATCATATATGCCATAGTTCGCACACATCCAAATATCTCATAATCCATCAATATTGTTAGCAAGTAAATGGGCCATCTAGGAAAGTCCATTGACAGGCTGTGAAATAGATCTTATATTATTTAAGAGGTACTGCTGATATTAGTTTGGTATATGATCAGAGTTCACACACTTGTAGCAGTATTGTTGGTTATGTGGACTTTGATTATGCAGATAATTTGGACAGGAGGAGGTCTTTGACAGGCTATATCTTCACTCTTTCAGGTTATACTATTACTTGGAAAGCGATTTTACAATCTGCTATTGCTTTGTCTATCATAGAGGTAGAGCATATGACAATGGTAGAGACAATGGGAGGCTATTTGGTTGTGAGATTTAGTTGGTGATCGTGGCTTATAGTGGGATGCGACTACCATTTATTGTGGTAGTCAGAGTATCATATATTTGACTAAAAATCAAATATATCATGAGAGAATCAAACATATTGATGTCAGATACCATTTCATTCAAGATATATTATCACAAGGATTTATTATACTAAAAAAGATTTCTACAGCAAATAATATAATAGATATGATGATCAAGCTACTTACCACTCTCATGTTCAAGCACTGCTTGGACTTGGTTCATGTTTTGAGATGCTGAGCTAGGCCCTTAGGGGTATTGTTAGAGGAGATGGAGAGGAGTTTACTATTTTGTGTTGCAGCTTGATGGAATTTAAGCCAAGATGGAGATTCTTTGAGTGTGGCTTGAATTTGGTGTGACCCACGGTACGAATTTGATTTATTTTGGATTTTGCTAGTTTGTTTGAGTATTTTGATCTTTTCTCTTTGTTTTAAGATTCGATAGCTATATATATATATATATATATATATATATATATGTACATATATATATATATATGTACATATATATATATATATGTACATATATATATATATATGTATATATATATATATATATATATATATATATATATATAATACATATATATATATATATACATATATATATATATATACATACATATATATAAAAAATATATATATATATATATATATATATATACACACACACACAATATATATATATTGTAATCATATCTTTTAATAAAAAAATGGTTGTCTTTTGTTATTTGTGCCGTCGCATACTCTTTGTACCCCATCTTTTTTTGATATAGTGAAATCTCTCCCTATATTCCTCCGTGAGATATATATATATATATATATATATATATATATATATATATATATATATTGTAACCATATCTTTTGATAAAAAAAATGGCTGTCTTTTGTTATTTGTGCCGTCGCATACTCTTTGTACTCCATCTTTTTTTGATATTGTGAAATCTCTCCCCATATTTCTTCGTGGGTATAGACCAAAGACCAAACCATATAAATCATTGTATCCTATTTTTTCTATATTTGATTGTTTGTTATTGCTTCAAATTTCATACTAATTAACAAGTAATCTTGCAACAAAAATATTTATCTTTTTCCAAGAAGAGAACTAGCTATATTACCCTTGGTGATGGTTTCAAATTCAAGAAGTGTAGGGGGTTTTCCTAGATTCAAGATGAAGAAGATAGGGGTAGCAAAGAGAGAGATAGAGCTCCTTGGTGTTAGAAAGCCATGGTTTCATACATGTAGATTTTTTTAATTTTTAAAATATTGATGCAGTGAAAATAAGAAGCAGATTAAAACTTTTTTAATTTAAAGCATGCATAAGATCTAATCTTAAAACCATGCAACAGGTGTTAGAAAATATGTCCTAAAGTCAATCATCAAGATTATAGATGATTGTGCTCCATATAAGTATATGAATTATAAAATGATAAATATTATCTGACAGATTCATCATAAGAAATATATCTTCTAAAATAGAACTCATATGTTATGATGAAGTCCTTAGAACTACTTTCAAAATAATAAACAAAGATTTATCATGTGGTTCTTAAATCCTGCTTACGATCAAATGATATAATTATCACAAGATGATAATTGTATCAAGTATAGGTCATTGTATGCCATATTAGTTGGTTGTCCTCTTAACTAAAATATGTGGTGACATGGGTATGGCATACGGATGATATGTAAGAGTATATTTCACTGAGTGTGATCACTTTTGGAGCACTCTGCTGTCAATGCTTTGATGGGATATGGGTATATGTGTCCCTCGGATCTGAGGCTGTCTTGGTGACTTGCAAGTAACTCACTGTGCTTTAGTGCCGGACTATTTGAATTTTTAATTCGATGATAGAAGATTTCTGAGTACAGTCAAGTATTTGTGAAGTCTCAGTGCGAGTCAAGATGGGATTGACCGCTTCAAGTAAAATTAGAGATAATGCATCATTGTATTTTAATTCAGCAAAACTTTGGCCAAAGTAGTCCTAATGAGGAGTCACAAAATTTTTGAGGTTGAGATACAATGTGGACCACTCTTTTTGGGTTGACAGTTTAACCCAAAGTCATCCTTGAGCATCAAGTGTCAAAGAGATGAATTATACAGTAACTATATCCATATGGATTCTGGAGTGTTGCTAGGCATACACTCAGCCTATCCGGACATCGAGTCTCATTACTAGATGGTTACATCGATTAGTATAAAAATTATTTTTGTACTACCGGCTTAGGTTCAAATCTATAGAGTTACACACATAAAAGTACCTGTCTGATCAAATGACTGATCGATGATTATGAATCGTTGAAGGATTTAATTATCAATTTGATTGATGATTAATCCTATGCAAAGGCTGCAATAAATATTTACTAATGGTTAGTAAATTAAAAAATTAATTAATTAATAATATGATTGTTAATTGGCTCAATTTGATTGAGTAATGAAGATTGGATTAGATCTAATTGAATTAGATTCAATTAGATTGGATTTGGATTAATTGGATGCAGCCCTATTGAATAACAGGACTTATTCCAATTGATCTTAGGGATGTATGAATATGAAATTATTTTATATAGGCTTGGATTGGATCTAACCCTATTGGATAATAGACTTTGATTTGATCAAATGTCATTTGATAATAGGCTTGATTGGATCAAGCCTATTATTAATTTTTTTTTGATATCCATTAAGAATCAATTCCTGAATCAATGGGGTTTTAATCTAACTAATTTCTAATTGGATTGGGGCCTAATTAGGCTAGGATCCAATTAGTTAGTTTGTTATAACTAATTCCTAAATTGGTTAGATTAGATCCAAAAATTAGTTAGAATTTGATAAAGATCTGGAATCCTATTTGGAATAGGACTTAACCAACTTGGAACCAACCCATACGCTATTAATTCTCCACGCCTCAATTCCTTTTAATGTAAGATCCCATGCCCCAAAAGAGGGGTGCGCCCTTTCCTCTATTCCATAAAAAATAGGGTGTCTCTCCATCTCTTTCTTGTCGCCAAAAACAGAAGGGGGTGTCCAAGAGTTGGACGCCCCAACATCTACACGTTATCTCTCCTCTTCTCTTCCCTGCTTGAAAGAATTTTGAGAGAGTTTCTTGTTGATTTTTGGATATCAAATAGAGACTTTTCTATTAGTTATATAGCAAAAATTGGAGAAGAAAAGTTCTTCCCAAGGAGAGAAAGATCAAGAAAGAAGAAGGGTATTCTTTCTTGCGTGCAGCCTTGAAGAAGGAGTTCTTCTTTCATATTTTTTTTAATCTTTTTTCAAGATAAAAATTAAATTAAATCTAATTTTTAATATATAGATTTAGAAAAAAAATATCAGAAAAAATTTGGTTGAGGCTTGGAGCTTCTTGAAATTTTAGATCAAGAAAGAATATGGATCTTCTTTCTTGTGTGCAGCCTTGAAGAAGAAGAAGTTCTTTTTTCAGATTTTTTATATTTTTTTTAAGATAAAAATTAGATTAGATCTAATTTTTAACATGAGAATTTAAAGAAGAAATACTAAAAAAATTTGGTTGGGTGTTTGGGACTTCTTAGAGTTCTAGATCACAGAAGAAAAGGGAGAAGAAGGGAGAAGAACGGCTCTTCTCTTGGATCTCTCTTTTAAATTTTTCTAGATCTCAAGATTTCATGTAATTTTCTGTATGAGAAATTAGATTAGATCTAATTTTTATTATAAAAAATTAAAAAAGAAAAATTCTTCTTAAGGGTGTGAAAGGAAGAGAGAAACGTTCTCTCTTACGCATGAGAAATTGAGAAGAAAAGATTTCTTCTCTTGATCTCGATTGTAGAGATCAGATGCATGGATTCAGGAAAAAAAGGAGAGGATATTCTTATTCTTTATTTTCATCATATTTTTCTCAAATCAGCCAATGGATGGTGTCTTCGTGAGCTAATACTTCCGAAGAGATTGATCAGTATGAGGACTTCATGTGGATACCCGTAGAGGCCAGACGCATGTGCAGCTGCCAAGCATCATGAAGAACCAGCTATCATAGATTTTGGATGCAGTGATCTGCTACCTGTGCTCAGGTATAAAGTTTTATATTCAATTAATATTTAGATATAATCTAAATATAGATTAGATATGTCCTGTACTTGCTGAATTTTAGATTTCAGATGTGCATATATGCATATTAGTTCATGTCATAGATTCTGTATGGTGATTTAAATTTAATCTATGCATACATTATAGATTAAATTATTTAATCTATATATGTTCTCCTGCAAAAAATTTTAAAAATGCATTCACATCACCCACTATATTTTTCTTCAAATGGTATTAGAGTCAGGTTCATTATGACATGAACATATATGCATGTAGAGTTGAAATCTAGATTTAGGAATGCATGAGATGTATTATGATCTGATTTTAGATATGATCTAATATAAAATCAGATCTAATACAATTCAGATTTGATCTAAATTTTTACATATATGATATGTGAATAAGATTAGATGTTCTGAGTAGCAAAGTACTCAGATTGGATAATCACCAAGCCGTCTGGTCATAAGAGTAAGTAGGGTTACATGACCCTCTCTTCCCACTCAATGGGGTGCTCTTTATGGCATGTAGGGGTGCCACTGTAAGATCCCATGATGAAGAAAGTGAAAAGAGAAAACTTACTTTCTTGTAAAATCTTAGATCTTGAAGCCTTAGGTGTTGTTGTATATGATACAAGTTGTGAAGAAACTAGTTACGTCTAATCTTGATTCATCAAAATTACTTTGGTTGAAAATCTTGAAAATTTAGATTTGATTTAAAAGATTTTATGATTTAATATAAAATATTTACATCAAAAATTATTTCATAATCTTAACCCATGTTGATGCTATACTTAATTAAGAATTAAGAAATATATTTTAGATCTAGAACTGTGATTAAAGATCTAATAACATTGCATAAAACATGGGACATGGGATAACTCAAATCAAGTCCTTTTAATTGGTTTAGACCTAAGGTTAGAATCAAAAACTTAATGGACTAAAAAGAGTAGTTGATCAATCTAACCAATAGTTGATTTAGATTAGATCAAGGGTACTCTAGATCAAAAATAATAGTTGTAGTTGATCGAGTCCATATCTTTGATCAAACGAAGTGGACCTTGATTCAGGCTCAAAGGTTGAGCTCGAGTCATTAGGCTGATTAAATCGCTAGGTAACTCGAGTTGACCCATGTTGTTAAGGTTAATCAGTATGACTGATTTAGGTATCCTGGATCGATTTATCTCTAATCCTTCTCATGATTTGATAAAGTCAGTGAGAGGATCACGACATGTCGGTTGGACCCACTAGTCACTAATCCTTCTCATAACTTGGTGAAGTCAATGGGAGGATTATGACTTATAGGTCGACTGATGTCCTTTAAGATATATTAACCAAATCTTCTAAATTATTAGGTCCATAAAATAAGCTAGTTATGGAGATAACTAGATCATAGCCTCCCATTAAGGTGTATGACAATGAGTCCAATATTTCAAATAGGCATTGGAGGCATCACACATCTGGTGTCTATTATGTATTGAAATTATCATTCATTATATGACCATCTTATTGTACCTTCAGACCAATGTTCAGATTGATCGAGCCACACTTGGGCCTGCACATCTGTTTTGTTGGATGCACTTGATGTTGTCATGTTAATGGTTGGACCTAATCAGAATTTTCAGTGGAGGTGCCACACGCCTACTAAAGGGATGCCTGGGGTAAAATCTGATTGCTAGAAATTATTTGAAAAAATAATTGGTTGTGAACCTACCTATGGATATACTAGGGTTGGTCGAGCCACACTCGGGCCTAAATGCAGTCTATGTGGATCCTAGCACTCGCTAAGGAATTAAAGTAATTTCTCGGATTGAAGGTAGAGGCTACCAATTCGTATAAAATAGTGAGAGAACCTTTAGACTAAAGTTCAAATCTTTAGGCTTAAAATAATTCATATACTACTAGGTCAAGTATTCTCTTTTTAGAAATGACTAAAAAATAATCGCTCTCTTCATTGCTAGATAGTAAAAATATTATCAGACCTAACTTCAATAGCTAGTATCAGAAGTTGAATATAATTTTTGAGCAAATTAATCAAAAAATCTCAGGCTAATCCAAACAGGCTTAAAAGAGAAATCAGCAAATGATTGCTGATCAAGATAGTTATATGATAATTCTTTGAAGTTTCTTTATTGATAATCCTACTATCGGGGTATAGGATACCGACAGTATAAATCATATTTACAAATAGTTGTAAAAAACTTTAGGATAGTAGAAGATTTGAAAATGGTAAGAGACTCCTGAATACAAGACATGGAAGTCTGTTCCAGTCTTAACATTAGGAATCATCAAATTTATTTTTAATCCTAAAAATACTATTTTAAGTGATTGTCATTTTTATCCAATCTTATTGATGATGTCAATAAGTATGATTATTGTAATATCATTGTGAATGATACTACAATAATGAGTAGATAATTAAAAATGATATAAACTCAGTACCATAGCCTGTTAGTGTAGTGTACACATCTGACTAGCACTCTAGATTAGATAATGTCACTAAAGCCTATTTTTGGCATAGTTGACTTAGTCACCATTTTATTGGAAAGGATGAATGAGCCAGCGATGTTCTGATTTTAGTATATATTGATGCGTTTACACTCATGAATATTAGTGCCAAAAGAGGGCTTTACTACTTCATTAAATCTTTGACGACCTATCTTAGTATAGGTGTGTCTTGCTTATGAAGCATAAATTCGAATAAATTGAAATGTTCAAATGATTCTATAATGAGGTAGAAAAATGAATTGCAAAGAGTATTAGAATTTATCGGTTTGACTGATGAAGTGAATAACTTTATAGTAAGTTTTGACATGTCTTGGAGAAAATTAAATTTTCTCTTAATGGACCTCTTCTGAGACATCACTATTTAAAAAGATGTTTGAAAAAAAGAATTGAATCTTATTAGACATGGTTCGTCCACTATGGGGTTTGCTGGTCTGTCTGAGATCATATTTTAGAGACTACTTGATATGTGCTCGAGAATATTTTGAGCAAATCGATCACCAAAACTTCATATGAGATATGGACTTGAGTAATTCGATACTCTCTTACCTTAGGATTTGAGATGTCAAATTTATGTAAAATATTCACAAATCGATTAGCTTGGATCTTGATCTGATGAATATTATTTAAGAATATTTCTTCTACCTTTTTGATGGACATGAGATATTCATGTATTTTAAGGTATTTTTTTTAGAAAAAAAATTTCTTGATGAAGGAACTGATGCCATTAAGAGCAAGCTTGGTGAAGCTTGATAGGTAGAAGAACCAACTTTGACACAAACCAACAGAATCAGAGTTGATTAGATCAAATTCAAAATCCGATGTAAGGGCATCCTTGAATAGATATAGTAGAGTACCGTATCAGCCAAACAGGTACTTCAGTTTCTAGATTCGAGATGAAGATTTGATCTCCCATACGGAAGCAATATAGGAATCTAACATTGAGAAGTGGCTTGGAGCTATTAAATTTGAAATGAAGTCTATAAAGATCAACAATATATGGATATTCATTGGTTCACCTGAAGGAGTAAGACCCATAAGGTGTGAGTGGATTTTAGATGGATAAGAGATGCAGATAAAAATATGAAGACCTATTAATTCTATCTGATTACTAAAGAATTTTATCAAAGTTATAGTGTTGACTATGACGAGATGATTTTCTTGTGACAATCTTTAAGTCTATTCAGATTGAATCAAGCTTCTTAGAGTTAGAATATATATGTTGAATATATGGCTTCGTTAAGAATGAAGCAGAATCTTGTATGTACAAATAGGCTAATAGTTCTGTAAAATCATTCTTTGTGCTGTTTGGATGAAATTCTCTTAATCGAAAATGACATCCCTACATTATAGAGAATAAAAGCTTGGTTGTCATCTCTATTCTTCATAAAGATTTGGAAGGTTTTGAGAATCATCCTTAAATATTTATGAAATACTAAGGATCAATGGCTTATTTATGGAGAATCTGACTTAAAATCTGTGGAATACTGATTCTAATTTTTAGTCGGATGCAAATGATAAAGTTATGTCAGATTGTATTTTTATCCTAAAAAGATGAGCGACATATTGGAAAGATTTCATGCAATAGTTAGTAGCCAATTTTATTTACGATATGAAGTTCTTTGCAGCATTCGATGATGGTAAAGAAGTTGTTTGGTTATGAAAGTTCATCAACGAGCATTGAGTGACACCCTCCATTGATGGTCCAATCTTTTTATATTGACAGCAGTATTGGAGCCATAGCTCAAGCTAAAGAATTGATGTTCCATCTAAGAATCAAATATTTTTTGTATTGCAATCAACTTGTTTGATAAGATCGAAATAAAGTCGACCTTAGAAAGATCGACTGAAAGGAGAACTTGACCGACCCATTAACTAGAGCAATCGGATCTAATGAGTTCGATGATCTAAAATGAAAGTTGGATATTTGATACAAATCTGATTGGCTTTAGTCCAAGTGGGAGTTGTTGGAAAATATATCCTAAAGCCAATCATCGAGGTTATAGATGATTGTACTCTATATAAGTATATAAATTATAAAATGATAAATATTATCTGACAGATTCATCATAAGGAACATATCTTCTAAAATAGAATTCATATATTATGATGAAGTCCTTAGAACTACTTCCAAAATGATAAAGAAGAATTTATCATATGGTTCTTAAATCTTGCTCGTGATCAAATGATACAATTATTATAAGGATGATAATTGTATCGAGTATAGATCATTGTATGCCATATTAGTTGGTTCTCCTCTTAACCAAGACGTGTAGTAACATGGATATGGTATATGAAGTGAAATTTTAGTGCAGGGATAAAATGATAATTTTAAAACTTTTTTAAAATCATTATTTTACAGTAGAAATTATTAATTAATCTAATTAATTAATATATATTTATCTTACACTAGGATCTAAATATGATATACAGCATGCATGTATTTAAATTTGAAATTCAAATTTGAACAGTAAATAATTTACTGTTCTGTGTTCAGAACACAATACCTTTGTGTGGGTGTCGATCACCACAATCTGATCATCATCGAGAGGATCTGATCATCACAATGTAGCTACACAGTATGTCTGGCCTCTGTGGATCGTCCACACGAAGCTTCTGATCTGATCGGCTCCTCACGAGTGCTAGCTCGTTGTAGAGCCCTTTCGACAGCCGATGCTGATCGAACTCCTTCGATCGATGTCTGTTGATTCTTTGAATACTCTGGATTATCAGCAAATATGCTTGAGAGGTTGATGATGCTCTCCCTTAAATTTGGTGGGCTCACGACACTCGTAGCTCACTTTCTCACTTTTCGAATCCCAGGCTGAAACCCTAGGGTGCTCATAGAAGACCTTGCGCCCACTCTCTTTCTTTTTTTTCTCTTGAAATGTTTTGAACTTTTCAAAAATATGTAGAAACCTTCCTCACACCCTCTTTTATTTTTTGGATTGGATTATGTGCACGTCCCACCTTTCTCCTCTTTTAAAAATAATGCAAGACGTGTCTTATCCGTGTGAGAGGATAAAGATAAGTGGTTGCACATTTGAATTCAAATCGAATTTGAATTCAAATGCAAACCAACTCATCCCTATCCACTTGGGCATGAGAAGAGAAGGGGCATGGCTTCATTTGTGCATGGAGAGTCTACATGAGAAACACTTTCTCATGTATAATATGGGGCGCACAAAAGGATAAGAGGTGGCACATGGAGTTGGTTGCTCATTCAAATTCAAACTTTCTTTTGAATTTGAATGGCCAACCAACCATCTTTATCCACCCATATGGTGCACAAATGTGGGGCGTGGGATGCCTTCTGCATGGGAGAAACTTCATGAGAAGTTGCTTCTCGTGAATTCAAATGGGTGTAGAGAAGTGAGGTGGCGCAGGGAGTTGAATTCAAAAGGTAGTTTGATCTTAATTGAACCAACCTAATCAAAATAGGTTAAGCACAATTAGACTAAGTTAAACCTAGCTTAATTAGGCTTAATTAGGCTCAATAAAATCTTAATCAAATCAGAAATTGACTAAGCTCAACCCTTGATCAAATCAGGGACCAAACCACTTCGACGAATAGGTCAATACTTAACCTAATCGGGTCAAACCCAACTGAATCCAATTCAATTAGACTTGATCCAAAAATAATTACTCAATTAAATTGAGTTAATTAGTGATTAAATCACTAATTAAATTTCTCATAAATATTGAGTCTAAATTTGATGGGCAATCGGGCATCAGAATTCATCGATATGAAATTCTGATCGAAAAGTCTCAAACCAGTGGGACTCTTGACCTCGGTACCCAAAATGTGTGGAACTCATGATCAGAGAATCCTGTTTCTCGATCACAGAATCTCAGACATGCAGGACTCTTCACCAGCCATCAGATCAGATAGGAACCTCTAATGTGTGTGATCCCACAGGTTCGAACCTAAACCGGTAGCACAGGAACCAATTCCTGTACTAATCGAAGTGACCATCTAGCAATGGTACCCGATATCCGGATAGGTCGAATAGTCACAATCACAACACTCAGAACCTACGTGAATATGGTTACTGTATAATTCATCCCTTTTGACCCCTGTGTTAATGATGACTCAGGGTTAAACTGTCAACCCTGATTAGATCATCCGAATCGTGCTCCACTCAAACAGTCCTGTGACTCCTCACTAGGACTACCTTGACCAAAGTTTTGCTAAATTAAAATATGACTGTACATAGCTCTTGAACTGGAGTGGTCAATCCCATCTAGACACATGTACCGACAAGTCAAGTACTTGACTACACCCAGCAGTCTTCCATCACTAAATTAAAAATTCAGGTAGTCCAGTGCCTAAGTGTAGTGAGTTGCTTACAAGTCATCGTGGTGGTCTTAGATCGGAGGGACAGTTATACCCATATCCCATCGAAGAAATTCTTGACTGCAAAAATAGCTCCAGAGTCGGTCACGTTCAGTGCAGATGTACCCTTATATCTCATCTGTATGCCATACCAGTATCTCCACACTCCTTGATTAAGAGGACAACCAACCTATATGGCACACAACGATCTATGCTTGATAAACGTTATTGTCCTTGGTAACAACGTATTTGTTGGTGCAAAAATCCGCTTGCATCAGAGAAGCTAGAGTCGAGGGAGTCGCGGTCGCCGTCGGGACCTGCAAAAGAAGTCTAAACTGGAGGTGGGGTTGCTCTGGCAAGACCCTCCAACGCTCAAGTCAGTTCTCTGCCTCAACAAGAATGGAGTGCTCGAACAAAAATTTTAGCAAAGTTTTGGGATAGAAAATAGAGCTTAGAGAATAACGTATCTGGGGTCCCCTTTTATAGGCGAAGGGGGCAGCAGACTGATAGCGATATCTGTAACCGTCTCGCAGTGGGCTGTCTAGAGTCAGGCGAAGTTTATTGCGAAGAGTAGTGGAGTGAGATCGTGGCCACCGTCGGGACATGCCACATGAAGTCTGTTGCGGGTAGTGGAACGGCGTCCGTTGTCGCGACTCGTCAGGAGGTGGGAGGAATCGTGCGGTATCCGTCGCAGGGAGTGGAGCAGAATCGTGGTCATTATGACGATCTGTCAGGGAGTGATGGAGCCACGCGGAATCCATCGTAAGAGGTGGAGCAGTGTCGTGGCCATTACTGCGGCCTGCCAGGGAGTGATGGAGCCGCACGGAATCTGTTGCAGGAGGTGGAGCAGGGTCGTGGCTGTTGCTGCAGCCTACCAGTGGGCCCAGGCCTGTCGACTGAAGTTTGGCTGGAGTGTCTGGCGGAGAGAGGTGGCTAGCCACCCGTCTGAGAGGAGCTCGTAGTCTGGCTTCCGTAGGAGTCCGGATGAAGTCATCTTTCAGTCAGAGTTGGGGACGAAGCCCGGCTCCCATAGGAGTTCGGGTGGAGTCCACCAATAATTGGCGTCGGGGGCGAAGTCCGGCTTCCGTGGGAGTCCGGAAGGAGTCTTCCCACAGCCGGAGTTGGGGACGAGACCCGATTCCCGTAGGAGTCCGGGTAGAGTCTTCCTGCAATTAAAGTCAGGGGCGAAGTCTGGCTCCCGTAGGAGTCCGGACGGAGTCTTCCTGCAGCCGGAGTTGGGGATGAGGTCCGGCTTCCGTAGGAGTCTGGGCAGAGTCTACCTGTAATTGGAGTTGAGGGTGAAGTCCGGCTCCCGTAGGAGTCTGGATGAAGTTTACCTGCAATTGGAGTCATGGGCGGAGTCCGGCTCCCGTAGGAGTCCGGACGAAGTCTGCCTACAATTGAAGTCGGGGGCGAAGTCTGGCTCCCGTAGGAGTCCGGACGGAGTCTTCCTGCAGCCAGAGTTGAGCGTGAAGTCCAGCTCCCGTAGGAGTCCGGATGAAGTTTACCTGCAATTGGAGTCATGGGCGGAGTCCGGCTCCCGTAGGAGTCCGGACGAAGTCTGCCTGCGGTTGAAGTCGGGGGCGAAGTTCGGCTCCCGTAGGAGTCCGGACAGAGTCTTCCCGCAGTCAGAGCTGGGGACGAGGTCTAGCTCCCGTAGGAGTCCGGGTGTCCCGAAGAATCCGATCGACGCTGGCGGGGTCCTTCCCGTCGGCAAGACTTGGGAGTGTGGCGGAGGCTCGACCGCCTGGGGGGTTTGAAGAGATGTTGCCAGAGGTCGAAAGTCAGTTGGATCCCCGGAGGGTCACCCCCGTCACGAACTTCGGCTGGGAGGTAATTTATACCCAACACCAGTCCCCCTACTTCCGAGTTCGAATTTCGAATGAAGGAAGTACAGATAAATTTTTGCAGCCGAAGTTATCCCCTTGAATCCTGTGCACGATCGCCCCCAGATATTTTGGCATTTAATACGCGCATGCCGGAGCCTTTTTTTGATTAGGGTGACCCAAAAAGTCTTTTTGGAATTTCCACCAGGATGCGATCCTAAGCGTCACGCCATAAAAATCCACGAACGGTCAACCCTATGCCGCGGTGAGTGGGACACGTGATGGGTACTGGTTGGCCTAGGGACATCTGCCACCATAACTGCGTCAGGCTCCATTGCCTATTTAAGCCCCCGCCTTTCCTCCGGGGGCTTCACTTTGCCTGTGGGTCGACGCCTTTCTTCCACCTGAGAGCCTAGTGTTGCCCAGCTATGCAACCCAAGAGGGGGGGGTGAATTGGGTTTTAAAAATTTTAGGCTTAACTAATTACTTGTAAAAAGTATATATCAAAAGCTTGATGAATGAGGAGAGAGACTTTAGTTTGAGATTAATTACTTAAAACGAGAATGCAAGGATATAATGGAGAATTAAAGAGAAACAATAAAGCATGCCACAAACACAAGGATTTATAGTGGTTCGGTGCCAACCTTGCACCTACATCTACTCCCCAAGCTCTTACTTGGGAATTCCAATCCACTATACTTTGTATTCAACCCGAATACAACCGTCGGAAACTCCGACACTAGCTATCCCAAGCTAGTCCACTTGTTTCTCGGGTACAAGCTGACCCAATACACTCCGATTTCAGGTTCGGATCAACCTTTCCTTATTTTGGAAATCCTCCAAAACAAAAATAATTACTCACAAGATAAAGTCAGTTTAGAGCACAAATAAGTACAAGAATAGCTCCTTAAATGAGCGAGTATAACAATAAATATGCTTTACTCAAATGAAGAAGCCCCTCTTGGATTTCCTCAAAGTGGATGAGAGATGAAGTAAATGCTTGAGGAGTTGGTGAGCTTTGATTGAAGGCTTCTTGAAGGCTTTAAATGAGCTCTTGAATGAGGTTGAGAAGTTGGCTTGAGAAACCCTCTCTTGAATGCACTTGAATGCCCTCTTGAATGCTCTTGCTTTTCTCTTTTCAAATCTCTTGAATACCTCTTGGATATTTGGATGTCTCTCTTTTATGTTTTCCACCTTTTGAAACCTTTTATAGCCTTAAGAGACAAAAGAAAACAAACTAGGCAGAAAAAGAGCCGTTAGAGCACAAAAAGGAGCATTAAAAAGCAACCAAATCTGGCCAAAAACTAGCCGTTACAGGCAAATCCCGTCACAGGGGTCGACTCATGAGTCGACTCATGCCTCAGGGGTCGACTCATGAGTCGACCTCTGTTGCAAAGACCAGAGATTTGGTTTCTGGATTTTCTTGGCCCAAAACAGCAGAGGTCGACTCATGAGTCGACTCATGCCTTGTGGGTCGACTCATGAGTCGACTCACAGGTCGTGCCAAGCCAGAAAACCAGCGTGCCATGGCTAATTTTTGCGTGCCAATCAGCTCATAGTGTCATGAGTTGACTCATGAGTCGACTCATGAACTTCAAACCTTCATAACTCCAAAAATATAAGTCCAAAAATAATGAAACTTTCACCAATAGATCACATATCATTTGTTCAACAAGATGATGCTATCAAATCAGAGTTTTGATGAAATTATGATTTTGCCCCTGTAGAGCATAAGGTCTTTTTCAAATAAAAAATATTTGTATCCCTTCAAACTATTTTGTAGTCATCAAAATCAATCTAGGAGCAACAATCTCTCCCTTTTTGATGATGACAAAACATTTGAACAAAAGCATTTATCTGAATCATGAATTTCAAAAGATTGCATTTTAGGTGCATATGCTTGAAAAGAGTATGATTCTTTTGGCATGTGATACAAATGGTTATATGCATAAATAGTTTGTCCATTTGCTTAAAGATTGGAAGATATGCTCATTGGATTATTGTTTTGGTGTTAGAGCAGAAAATTTGAATTTATTATCAGAGTAAGCTGTATTTTGAAAAATTTTCTCAATTCTCAAAACTAGTCATGTGTGCCAAAGCATATTGAATAGTTGATTTGGAAAGAGTATTAGATCATTTAAGTTTAAGATGTATCAGAGCAAGAGAAATGAAAATCCTGCAATGTATCAGTGTAGGGAAAACAATTTTACAATGTATCAGAGAAAAATTTAGCAAAGTATCAGAGTAATAAAAACAGTTTTTCAATGTATCAGAGTAAAATTGAGTAATGTATCGGAGTAGTAAAAAAAAGTTTGTCAATGTATTAGAGCAATGTATTCAATATATCAGAGTGGGTTTGAAATTTTAAAGCCTATCAAAGCATATTCAATGTTTTACAGCAAATCAGAGTATGAGTAATTTTAAAAGGTACTTATTTGAAGTATATTTGGCATTTGTACTTAAAATTGTCAATGTATTAATTTTTCATAATTTGTAGTGTTTGCCATAATTTGTAGTGTTTGCTTTTGATGGATTTCTTTGTGTTGAATTTCTCCCCCTTTTTGACATCATCAAACAAGGTTAAGTCCTTTTTCTGAAGCTTTCTTTAATTTCTCCTCCTGTAGGGTTTGCTCCCCCTTAATGAAGCAACTATTAACAGCAAACATAAAATGATAATACCACAAAGAGAAGACAATATTTCACAAAAGAGAATATATAACCAAAGTAAGATAATCATCATAACAAAGGTAGATATCATAAAGCCATAATTGTTTTAGTACATAGATTGTAACATAAAAAGTCAACTAGCTCATGTCAATACATGGCCCCAAAATACAGATCCTAGAGAGGACTAAACACTAACACCTAGGATCTAGAAATGATCAGGATAAGTCAATGATCGGAATCATCAGAAATGTGATGAGGAGCAGATGGATCTGGATCTGAAGTGCGTCCTCTACCCCGTCTGCCTCTGGCACGAGTGGAAGAACTGGCACGAGCAGGCGAGCGGGAGGAACTGGGTGGCTGAGAATGCTGAGAAGCTAGGGACTGAACAGAAAGAGTAAGTCTGATGGAGTAAAGTACAGTCAGTGCCCTGGAAACAGCCTGAAGAAGTGCAGTGAACTGAGTAGTTGCTTGCTCACTTGATCCTCTGATCTCCTTCCTCAGTAACTCATAACCGCCCTCAAGAGCTCCTCTGAGTCTGCCGGCCTCTGCAGTGAGATCAGTGACCTCAATCGTAGACTCCTGAGGCTGAGGATGTGCCAAATCGAAGACCTGCCCCTGTAAGTCGAGAACTCTGCCAGTCAGTCTCAGTACAGTATCCTCAAGCTGCTGAATCCTGATGGACTGATCTGCCATCATCTGATACACTGTGGAGATGTGGGGAGTCAAAATCTGATCAGTAGAAGTAGCCCCTGGTGCAAATGAAGTACTGCTCCACTGACTCGACATCAAGGAAACCATACGCTGTGCAATCCGCTCAATCTGATGATCGGACAGTGTGAACTCTGGCGGAGGTGCTCTGCTCTCTGGCTGATGCACAGGTGTGGGTGTCCTGGTAAACTCAGAAGGGCCAGCCTCTGGATCCGGAAAGAACTGTATATCTGGTGAAGCTGCCCTGAAGTCATGAACAGGAGATGATGGACCTTCTTCTTCTTCAGCTCTGACTTCAGTTCTGTCTCCTGCTGTATCCTCAGCTCTTTCCTCTGCTCTCTCTTCTGCTCTCTCCTCTGCTCTCTCGTCAGCTCCCCTGATCCAACCACCACCAGTTTTTGTGAAGCCCATTCGGTGCAGGGTGTGTAGGTTGAAGGTGTCAACATGAGACAGCTTGGTAGGAGCCTCCCCCTCACAACTAACACCAAACCTCCTAAATACTCTAGTCAGGGCCATACCAAAAGGCAAATGTGCCTTAGATCTGTTCAGAGTTTCTCTCATGGCCTCAATCATAAGCGCTGGGAGGTTTAGGGGGGTCTGTGTGATAATGTGAAACATAATACATATATCCCTTCCTGACAGAAGATCGTGCCTACCACTCCTAGGGAAGAAGAGTTTGGTGACCATTTGATGTAAGATTCTCATCTCTATAGGTAATAACTTGGCTTCCAGTTTATTCAGATTCCCTTGGTAGGATCCCCCAAGAATAACACTAATACCTTCTTCTTTCACGGGGAGTTCCATGTATGCATAACCTTCACTAGGCAAAAGTAAAATCTCCCCTAAGATGACAGGATCCAGACATATATCAATCCCTTTTACAGTTGAAGTCACTGACCCATTTCCATAAATTAGATTCTGATAAAACTCCCTAACTAGGTCAACATAGGTGACTTCTTTAAGGGTACAGTAAAAGCTCCATCCTTGATTTTTGATCTTAGTTGCAAAAGAAAATCCCTCATTTTCAAAGAATCGGAAGTCAATGTTTTTCCCAGTTTCTACTTTTCTATCTGAAAGAGGGTTCTTACTGGGAGTTTGAGAGGAATGTGAAGGACCTTGAACTGAAGCTGGAGTGGGAGCAGTGGAGGACTGTGCCGCTTGCCTTTTCCTTCTGACATTTTCTTCAAGTTCTCGGACAGACTTTCTCCTTTGGGGAAGCTTCATTTTTGGTGCCATAACCTCTTCAATAGCAGGCGAGGAGACTTGAGGAGCAAGTGAAAGAGTGGAGGAAGGATCACAAGAGAGTGATTTGAGGTTTTGGTGGAGAAAACGGGTGGATTTGAGAGGGACGGTGGAGTGCTAGGGCACGCTCCAACCGTGAAGAACAAGGGAAGAAGTCACAAAAGGACCTTTCCCCGAGTGGTGATTTGCGGTGGAGAGGAGGCGGGAGGAGTTCCACAAGCTTGAGCCTTGGAAACGGAGCAAATGGAAGAGGGAGGATGGGTTTCGGAAGAAGGAAGACGACCGTGTGGGTCGGCTCATGAACAGCAACTCAAATAACACCTTGAACCCGTTGGTAGTTGGTGGGATTTACAAGTTTGCCATTGAGTCGACTCATGGGGGTCGACTCATGAAGTTCAGAAAATCAAGAAAAATGTGAATAAATTCTAGAAAAATTTAAAATTTGGGGAGAAGGAGTTTAGCTCTAAGATGAGTTTTTAGAATGAAAAACTTGAGCTTTTGGGACCAAGAAAGGTGTTGGAAATTGAGCTCTAGGAAATTTTGACAATAATTCATTGGAAATTGAAAATTAATTTAGGCAAATGGATCAAGAATTCCTAGATTTCTCCTAATTTCATAGAATCTATCCTCACTAAGGGCCTTTGTAAAGATATCAGCTAATTGATTTTCGGTGCAAACATATTCAAGAATTATATTTTTGTTTTGAACATGTTCTCTTATGAAGTGATGTCTTATTTCAATGTGTTTGGATCTTGAGTGTTGAATAGGATTTTTAGATAGATTTATGGCACTTGTGTTGTCACATCTTATTGATGTTTCATTAAGTTTAATTCCAAAGTCTTCGAGTTGTTGCTTAATCCACAAGATTTGAGCACAACAACTTCCGGCTGCAATGTATTCGGCCTCAGCCGTAGACAGTGCTACCGAATTTTATTTCTTGCTAAACCATGAGATTAGGTTAACTCCAAGAATTGACAAGTTCCACTTGTGCTTTTTCTATCTAGTTTACATCCAGCAAAGTCAGCATCAGAATATCCTAATAAATCAATTTGTGAGTCCTTAGAGTACCATAACCCTAAAGTTTGAGTACCATTTAAGTATCTAAGGATTCTTTTAACAGCATTCAAATGAGATTCTTTAGGATTAGATTGATATCTAGCACATAAACAAACACTAAACATGATATCAGGCCTACTTGCAGTTAAATATAATAATGATCCAATCATACCTCTATAGTATTTTAATCTACACATTTACCTTCATCATCCTTGTCAAGCTTACATGAGGGACTCATTGGTGTGCCAATGGGTTTGGAGTTCTCCATTCCAAATCTTTTGAGTAGTTCCTTGGTGTACTTGCTTTGGGTGATGGAGATTCCCTCTTTTGATTGTTTGATCTGGAGTCCGAGGAAGAAGTGAGTTCTCCCATCATGCTCATCTCGAACTCCCCCTGCATAAGCTTAGCAAAGTCTTGACAAAGGGATTCATTAGTAGACCCAAAAATTATGTCATCAACATAAATTTGTATAACTAACATATCATTTTGATTTCTTTTGATAAAGAGGGTTGTATCTACATTACCTCTTGAAAAACCATTATTTAGTAAAAATTTGCTTAGTCTATCATACCATGCTCTAGGTGCTTGTTTTAATCCATATAAAGCCTTATTTAATTAAAAAACATGATTAGGAAAGGCATGATTTTCAAATCCAGGGGGTTGTTCTACATAAACTTCTTCAGCAATAAATCCATTTAAAAATGCACTTTTAACATCCATTTGGAACAATTTGAATTTCATAAAGCAAGCATATGCAAGTAGAAGTCTAATGGCTTCTAATCTAGCTACAGGTGCAAAGGTTTCATCAAAATCAATCCCTTCTTCTTGATTATATCCTTTAGCAACCAATCTTGCTTTATTTCTAATTACATTACCATGCTCATCTAATTTGTTTCTAAAGACCCATTTTGTGCCAATTATTGAACATTTTTTAGGTCTTGAAACCAAAGTCCAAACATTATTTCTTTCAAATTGATTAAGTTCCTCTTGCATTGCATTAATCCAATTATGATCTTTTTCAGCTTCTTCAATAGTTTTAGGTTCAAAATGAGATACAAAAGCACAATGATTAAACACATCTCTAAGTGAAGAGCGAGTTTTTACCCCATGCATAGGATCACCAATAATTAATTCCTTAGGGTGGTTGTGAACATACCTCCATTCCTTGGGTAGGTCATTTGTACCTTGAGGTTGTTCTTGAATTTCTTCACCTCTCTCATCTTGTTTGTCTTCTTGTTCCTTGTCCTCTGGAGTGGCTGAATCTTTCAGAGTGATCTCCTTCATACCTTCTATTAATGGATCTGCATCATCAACACCCTCATTCTTCCTTGAGGGAAGATCGTTAGATTCATCAAAGACAACATGAATGGACTCCTCAACTACTAAAGTTCTTTTATTAAAAACTCTAAAAGCTTTACTAGTAGAGGAGTAACCCAGAAAGATTGCTTCATCTGATTTTGCATCAAATTTACCAAGTCTTTCCTTGCATTATTTAATACAAAACATCGGCAGCCAAAAACATGAAAATATGCAATATTTGGTTTTCTTCCTTTCCAAAGTTCATAGGGGGTTTTCTTTAAAAATTGTCTGATCAAAGCACGATTTAAAATGTAACATGCTGTGTTAATAGCTTCCGCCCAAAAATATCTTGGAAGGTTGCTTTCACAAAGCATGGTAGGGCCATTTCTTCTAATGTTCTGTTTTTCCTTTCAACTACCCCATTTTGTTGGGGTGTTCTAGGAGCAGAGAAGTTATGGCCGATTCCATTTTATCACAAAATTTTTCAAAGTCTTGATTTTCAAATTCAGTTCCATGATCACTTCTAATATTTTGAATTGAAAATCCTTTTTCATTAGTGACTTTTCGATGAAATTTAGTGAAAATATGAAAAGTTTCATCTTTGTGTGCCAAAAAGAAAATCCAAGTAAAACGTGAATAATCATCTATAATTACAAAATCATATCGTTTTCCTCCTAGACTAGTGGTTCTAGTTGGTCCAAATAAATCCATATGCAAAAGCTCTAAAGGTCTAGAAGTTGAAACAATTTTTTGGATTTAAATGAAACTCTAGTTTGCTTACCTAGTTGACATGCATCACAAATCCTATCTTTTTCAAAATTCAGTTTAGGCAAGCCATGAACTAATTCTTTCTTAATTAATTTGAAAGAGAATGCATGCTAATGTGAGCAAGTCTACGATGCCAAAGCCAACTAGTCTCATTAACTTTAGCATTTAAGGATACTAGGCATTGCATGTCTAATTTGGCTAAATCATTTAGATCTACCATATAAACATTGCCATGTCTATGTCCTATAAATTTGATGCCATCATTAATAGGACTAGTCACAATACAAACAGATGATTCAAAAACTACTTTATACCCTTTATCACAAAATTGACTAATGCTAAGTAAGTTATGCTTTAAACCTTTAACTAACAAAACATTTTCAATATATTTGGAGGGAGTGATACCAATGTTACCTATCCCGATGATCTTTCCTTTGCCATTATCTCCAAAGGTGACCATCCCTCCATCCTTAGCATCAAGCGTGATGAATTGTGATTCATCACCAGTCATGTGTCTCGAGCATCCACTGTCCAGATACCATTTCCTGTTTTCTCCATGGGATGCTAGACACACCTGCAAACAAATATCAAGTTTTTGTTTTAGGTACCCAAGCTTTCTTGGGTCCTTTTTGGTTAGTCAAGATGGTTCCTTTTGGAACCCATATTTTCTTTACAGTTATGTTTGCACAAGTGTAAGATTTATGTCCTATTCTACCACATTTAAAATAAGTAGTATTGGTAGGCTTGTTACTTGAATAATTTACATAAATATTTTTCAGAAATTTTTTTTCTTTAAGGGGTTATAGCCAAGTCCGGCCTTATCATATACGGCCTTTTGATTTTCAAGAATCATATTTAGTTTGTTTGAACTTAAGGTGAATTTATCTACTATAGGTTTCAGCTTATTAATATCATTCTTTAGGCTTTGGTTCTCTTGAAGCAAAGTAGATTTTTCAATTGAAAGATTTTCTGCTTGTTTTACTAAAGACTAATTTTTCAATTTTAGTTCTTTGTTTTTCATTCCTAGTTTCTTCAATTCATCAATTAAATCATTGAAGGCTTCATGCAATTCTTCAAAAGTAAATTCACTAGGGGTTTCAGAAATTACCTCATTATCGTGTGCCATAAGGCACAGGTTGGCTTGTTCTGTTGAGGTCTCCTCATCGGAGCTTGAGTCGTCGCTCGCACTCCATGTGGCCATCATTGCCTTCTTTTTGAACTTTTTGGGACCTTTCTTCAATTGTGGACATTCGGATTTGAAATGCCCCGGCTTCTTGCACTCATAGCATATAAGGGGTTGATCTTTTTCTTTCTCTTTGCTTTGTTCCCTTTTGTGAAAGGTCTCTTTCCATCCCCTGTTTCCTCTTTCTTAGGAACTTCTTGAATCTTCGGGTGATGAGTGCCATTTCTTCATCCTGTTCTTCATCTTCTGTGTCGTCAGTTTCTTCATCAGGAGAGGCTGTGGATTTGAGGGCAATGGTTCTCTTCTTTTTGACTTCATCCTCTTGATGTTGCTTCATGCTAAGCTCGTGAGTCATCAAGGATCCAAGAAGCTCTTCTAGAGGTAGAGTGTTCAAGTCCTTTGCTTCTTGGATAGCAGTCACCTTGGCTTCCAGGTTCTTGGCAATGACCTGAGAATCTTCCTTACAAGCTCACTGTTAGTATAAGATTTGCCAAGACTCTTCAAACCATTAATTATGTCAGTAAAGCGAGTAAACATAGCAGTTATGGACTCATCATGCTCCATTTTAAAAACTCATATTTATGTACAAGCATGTTTATTTTAGACTCCTTTACTTGATTTGTTCCCTCATGGGTTACTTCTAACCTATCCCATATTTCTTTAGCAGATGCACAGGTAGAAATGCGATTAAATTCATTTGCATCAAGTGAACAATAAAGAACATTCATAGCTTTAGTATTTAACTGTGCCAATTTCTTATCAACCTCATCCCATTCTCTTTCGGGTTTGGTTGACTCCTCACCATCTATTATCTTGGTGGGTGTGTGTGGACCGTTCACTATGATACTCCACATATCATAGTCTAGTGCTTGTATGAAAATCTTCATCCGAGCTTTCTAATAGGTGTAATTAGACCCATTGAAAAGTGGAGGTCGGTTGGTAGATTGCCCCTCGGCTAGAGAAGTGCCGACGTGGGTTGCCATAGATCTTTGGCTCTTTGATTGTTAGATCAAAGAAGGGCTAGAGCACCGGGCTCTGATACCACTTGTTGCCCAGCTATGCAACCCAAGAGGGGGGGTGAATTGGGTTTTAAAAATTTTAGGCTTAACTAATTACTTGTAAAAATTATATATCAAAAGCTTGATGAATGAGGAGAGAGACTTTAGTTTGAGATTAATTACTTAAAACAAGAATGCAAGGATATAATGGAGAATTAAAGAGAAACAATAAAGCATGCCACAAACATAATGATTTATAGTGGTTCGGTGCCAACCTTGCACCTACATCCACTCCCCAAGCTCCTACTTGGGAATTCCAATCTACTATACTTTGTATTCAACTCGAATACAACCGTCGGAAACTCCGACACTAGCTATCCCAAGCTAGTCCACTTATTTTTCGGGTACAAGCCGACCCAATACACTCTGATTTCAGGTTCGGATCAACCTTTCCTTGTTTTGGAAACCCTCCAAAACAAAAATAATTACTCACAAGATAAAATCAGTTTAGAGCACAAATAAGTACAAGAATAGCTCCTTAAGTGAGCGAATATAACAATAAATACGCTTTACTCAAATGAAGAAGCCTCTCTTGGATTTTCTCAAAGTGGATGAGAGATGAAGTAAATGCTTGAGGAGTTGGTGAGCTTGATTGATGGCTTCTTGAAGGCTTTTAAATGAGCTCTTGTATGATGTTGAGTAGTTGGCTTGAAAAACCTTCTCTTGAATGCACTTGAATGCCCTCTTGAATGCTCTTGATTTTCTCTTTTCAAATCACTTGAATGCCTCTTGGATATTTGGATCTCTCTCCTTTTTGTTTTCCACCTTTTGAAACCTTTTATAGCCTTAAGAGACAAGGGAAAACAAACTAGGCAGAAAAAGAGCCGTTAGAGCACAAAAAGCAGCATTAAAAAGCAACCAAATCTGGCCAAAAACTAGCCGTTACAGGCAAATCCCGTCATATGAGTCGACTCATGAGTCGACTCATGCCTCAGGGGTCGACTCATGAGTCGACCTCTGTTGCAAAGTCCAGAGATTTGGTTTCTGGATTTTCTTGGCCCAAAACAGCAGAAGTCGACTCATGAGTCGACTCATGCCTTGTGGGTCGACTCATGAGTCGACTCACAGGTCGTGTCAAGCCAGAAAACCAGCGTGCCATGGCTAATCTTTGCGTGCCAATCAGCTCATAGTTTCATGAGTTGACTCATGAGTCGACTCATGAACTTCAAACCTTCATAACTCCAAAAATATAAGTCCAAAAACCATGAAACTTTCATCAATAGATTACATATCATTTGTTCTACACGATGATACTATCAAATCAGAGTTTTGATGAAATTATGATTTTGCCCCTGTAGAGCATAAGGTCTTTTTCAAATAAAAAATATTTGTATCCCTTCAAACTGTTTTGTAGTCATCAAAATCAATCTAGGAGCAACAACTTCTTCCCCGAACTCCGGCTGTAGGTAGACTCCGTCCGGGCTCCTACGGGAGTCAGACTTCTTCTCCGAGCTCCAACTGTAGGTAAACTTCGTCCGAGCTCCTACGGGAGCCGGACTTCATCCTCGAGCTCCGACTGAAGGTAGACTCCATCCGAGCTCCTATAGGAGTCGGACTTCCGTCCTGAACTCCTATCGCAAGTAGACCTCATCCGAACTCCTATAAGGGCCGGACTCTGAGCTTCTGCTGCAAGCGGTCTACTTTAAATTTCTACTACAAGCGGTCCGCGCCGGACTTCCACTGTAAGCTTTCACCCGAGCTTCCATTGTGGATGAATTCCTTCCGGATTTCTATTGCGGGCAGGCTTCGACCGAGCTTCCTCGACAAATGATCTCCATCCGGGCTTCTACGGAGTTCGGACTCCGATCGAACTTCTGTAGCGGACAGATTCCAGACGAACTCCTACGACACACGGACTCCAGCAGTCGGACCCCCCCAGCGGATGAATCTCTCCAGCGCCGTCCGACATCCACTGTCGGTCGATCCGCTGTTGAATTCTGTGTGAAACCAAACTTCATCTACGGAAAGCCTCTGACCGAGCTCCTACAGCAAATGGCCCTCGCCTGCAGTATTAATGCCCAAGGCACCCAACGGTAGAAGGCTCGCCAGCGACATCCGAGCTCCTCTCAGATGGATAGCTACCTCTCTCCGCTAGACACCTCAACCAAGCTTTGGCCGACAGGCCTGGACTCCCTAGCAGGCCACAGTAATGGCCACGACTCTGCTCCACTTCTTACGATAGATTTCATGCGGCTCCACCACTCTCTGGCAAGTCATGACAACGGACACCGCTCCACTCCCCGCAACAAGCTCCACGTGGCAGGCCACGGTGATGGCCACGACTCCACTCCACTACTCTTCATAACAAACTCCTCTTGGCCCCGAACGGCCCACTACCAGGCGATTACAAACGTTACTATCAGTCTGTTACACCCTCCGTCTATAAAAAGGAGACCCCAGATACGTTATTCTCTAAGCTCTAATTTCTATCTCAAAATTTTGCTAAAATTTTCATTCGAGCACTCCATTCTTGTTGAAGCAGAGAACTGACTTGAGTATCAGAGGGTCTTGTCAGAGCACCCCCAACTCTGATTTAGACTTTCTTTGCAGGTCCCGACGGTGACCGCAACTCCCTCGACTCCAGCTTCTCCGACGTCGGCGGATTTTTGCACCAACAGGATTGGCGCTAGAAGGAGGGGCTGTGTCTTCGCAGTACCCTTGTTCTTAAAGGAGCGCTCAATGGGACCGCCTCCGGTCATCTTCTCCGACATCTCCTCTGATTTCCTGCCTGATCTCCACCTGATGCCTCCCCGAAGGGCATCCTCCAGGCGGTCAACGGCCTCCGCGGCCAGATCTCAGTGAGCTCTGTAAGCCCCGGCCCCATCTCCGATTTCCCAGGCTCCTCTTCCTCTGACGACAGTAGTCGGCATGGAGCAGTCCGATGATCGGCCTCCGACCGATTTCACCAACACCATCTCGGGAGAATCCCGGCAGGGAACAATCGGTGTATTGGTCGGACCTCCCAAGCGACAAAGGATTGAGGAATCCAAAACCTTTATTGAGGAAGATGCTCGGGGAGTTCAATTCCCCCACAACGATGCGGTTGTAGTTTCTTTAAATATAGCTAATTACGATGTGCGCCGCATTCTTATCGACAATGAAAGTTCGACCGATATTTTATTCTATGACACCTTCTCAAAAATGTCCATCCTTGACAATCGTTTGGGACCGATTAGCTCCCCTCTGGTAGGGTTTACCGGCGATGCTATCCCGATAGAGGGGGTAATAATTTTGACTGTAGCTGCGGATCGATATCCAAGACAATCCAGGACTTTGGTGGATTTTCTGATGGTGAAGGCACCGTCAGCCTACAACGCAATCCTCGACCGACCTGGCCTCAACGCCCTTCGGGCCGTGGTGTCGACCTACCATCTGAAATTGAAATTTCCTACTAACCAGGGGGTCGGAGAAGTCAAGAGAGACCAAGCCCTGGCCAGACACTGCTGTAGCATAGCCTTGCAAAGAAGTGACCAATCTGACCTTTGTCCGGTCGATGGATTGGACGCCCGCGACGATCTCGCTGAGGAAAGGGGCGGGCCAATCGAAGATCTAGTTTCGATCCCTTTGGATGATGGGAATATAGAGCATGTGGTGAAGATCGGCTTCAATCTGGGGGAAGAGGTGAGGATGCAGCTCATTGATTTCCTACGAAAGAATGCAGATGTTTTTGCTTGGGTTTCAGTGAACATGCCGGGGATTGACGCAGAGGTCATGGAACATCGTCTGGCCATTGATCCAAAGCATCGACCGACGAAAGAAAAAATTTGAGGTCATGCACCGGAAAGGCAAAAAGCGATAGCCGAGAAAGTATATAAACTCCTGAAAGCCGGATTCATTAGAGAGGTCAATTATCCTGATTGGATTTCCAACATTGTCCTAGTTAAAAAGGCAAACGACAAGTGGAAGATGTGTATAGACTTCAAAAGGCTGAATAAAGCCTGCCCAAAGGATGCTACCCTCTGTCCAGAATTGATCAACTGGTGGATGCAACCTCGGGCCATGAGCTTCTCACCTTTATGGATGCATTCTCTGGCTATAATCAAATCAGAATGGCATCAGAAGACGAAGAAAAGACTGCTTTCATTACTAACCATGATCTTTACTGTTACAGGGTCATGCCTTTCGGCCTCAAAAATGCAGGTGCGACCTATCAGCAGCTGGTGAATAAAATCTTCAAGGAGCAGATCGGCTGCAACATGGAGGTCTACGTGGATGACATGCTCGTGAAAAGCAAATCTTCAACGAACCACATTATCGACCTCGAGGAGACCTTCGACGCCCTTCGAAAATATAAGATGAAGCTGAATCCGACTAAGTGTACTTTCAGAGTGACCTCGGGAAAGTTCCTGGGCTTCATGGTATCGGGGTGCGGGATTGAAGCCAATCCGGAGAAAATTTGTGCCATCCAGGAGATGGCCGCCCCGAAGTCGATAAAAGAGGTTCAGTGCCTTACAGGGAGGGTGACAGCCCTGAATCGCTTTGTTGCGAGGTCGACCGAACGGTGCTTACCCTTCTTCCAAACCCTCAAGCAGCCGAAGAACTTCTGTCGGACCACTGAGTGTCAACAGGCGTTCGAAGAACTAAGGAGCTACCTCAGCTCACCTCCGCTATTGGCGAAGCCCGAGCCTGGGGAGGAGTTATTCTTGTACTTGGCGATCTCCCCTATGGCCCTCGCAGCAGTTCTTGTCAAGGAAGAAGCAAAAATTCAACGGCCGATCTACTACATCAGTCGCGCGTTGAGGGACGTCGAAACCAGGTATACTAAATTAAAGAAACTAACTTACGCCCTGTTGATTGCAGTCCGGAGGCTCCGACCTTACTTTCAAGGGCACACCGTAATGTTGCTCACCGACCAGCCGATTAAGGCGATTCTGCACCAGGCGGATGCTTCCGGGAGGATAGCGAAATGGGCGATCGAGCTCACAGAATTCGACATCAACTATCAACCTAGGCCGATAGTAAAAGCCCAGATATTGGCAGATTTTATAGTAGAATGCACTATCTCGGGGGAGGCCGAACCTGAACAAGGTGAAGTTGACGGCCTGAAGTCCCGACTGAACTCCTCTGAAGAAGAAACAGACCCCCTGATTGCTTTTGGGCCCTCTATGTGGATGGATCCTCCAACATGTCGGGCGCAGGTGTGGACCTGATTTTGATCAATCCGAAGGGGATCGTCGCGGAGTACGTGCTGCGCTTTGAATTTTTCACAACGAACAATGGAGCGAAATACGAAGCTCTGATCGCAGGATTGAGGATTGCCAAAGAATTAGGAGCAGATCGGCTCCAAGTTTACAACGACTCCCAATTGGTAGTGGGATAAGTCAGTGGAAACTATGAAGCACGGGAGGACAGCATGACTAAATATCTTGAAAAGGTAAAGAAGCTCATCCCCGCCTTTAGTAGCTTCAACATCAGGCAGATTCCAAGAACGAAAAATATCAGGACCGATCTTCTCTCCAAGTTGGCTACGCTGGCTCCAACTGAATTGCCCAAGGGTGTTCTCTTTGAAGTTCTGAAGTGTCCAAGTACAGAAGAATCGCGGCCCGTGATGTAAATTGGCCATGACCCAGTTGGATCGACCCACTGGTGGCATATCTCAGATACGGGGTTCTCCCTCATGATGCGAAAGAGGCTCGGAAGCTCAGAAATCAAGCCTCCCGATACATCCTTTATAAGGACAAGTTGTACAAGAGATCATACTCTTTGTCCCTTTTAAAATGTCTCCGACCTTCGAAAGCTGATTATGCCTTGTGGGAGGTGCACGAAGGAATCTACGAAAGCCATCTGGGGGCTAGATCCTTATCCCACAAGTTGCTCCACCAAGGGTATTACTGGCCGACAATGTATCGTGACTCCATTGAATACGTCAGAAAGTGTGACCGATGTCAGAGATATGCCAACATCCAGAGACAACCTGCCTCCGAGCTTACACCCTTGAGCGCCCCATGGCCGTTTGAGCAATGGAGAATGGATATCCTTGGACCCTTTCCCGTGGCGTCAGGGTAGAGGAAGTTCCTCCTGGTAGCAATTGACTATTTCACCAAGTGGGTTGAAGCCGAACTGCTGGCGAAAATCACAGAAGCTAAAGTGCAAGACTTCGTCTGGAAGTCCATCGTTTGCAGGTTCGGCCTACTGAGAACCCTAATTACTGATAATGGGCAGCAATTTACGGGAGCGAGATTCACCGAATTTTATGAAGACCTAAACATCTCCCACAACATCACATCGGTAGCCCATCCTCAGGCCAACGACGAAGCCGAAGTGACCAATAGAACTCTGCTGCAAGGAATCAAGACAAGGCTCGAAAAAGCGAAAGAAATTTGGACAGACGAACTTTATCATATATTGCGGGCGTATCGAACTACCCAAAGATTGCCCACGGGGGAAACCCCCTTCGCTCTAGCCTTCGGAATAGAGGCTGTTATCCCAATTGAGCTCAAACTCCCGTCGGCACGAGTCGTGGCATTTAACGAACGTCACAATTTGCAAGGTCTTAAAGCCAACCTCGACTTGTTAGAAGAAAAGCAGGAGGTAGCTCAAGTTTGGATGGCAGCCTACAGACAGAAAGTCGCCCGCTATTACAACTCCCGGGCCAAAAATAAAATCTTTAGAGTAGGAGACCTAGTGCTTCGACGAGCCGCTGTCTCGCAACCTCAGGATCGAGGGAAGCTTGCCCCAAATTGGGAAGGCCCATACGAAGTCAAGGAGGTAGTCCGGTCTGGAACTTACTACCTCAAGGAGCTCAGAGGAGCAGATCTCCCGCGACCATGGAGCTTGAAAAATTTACAAGTGTATTACCGATAACTTTACTTTAAATAAAAGTTTTATATCCACATGTTTTCTCTCTTGGCACGAGCCTATATCGACAGGATAATCGAAACAAACCGTATCGGGAGCAGGAGGAGAACCTCATCTCGACACAATCGAAGGCCCGATTACCCTTAGACCAGATGGGGGGAGAGGCCCTGCAATGCCCATATGTGCCCCCACAGCCCTGTTAGGGATTGGAGGAGAACCTCGCCCTAACAGGAGCAAAGTCGAAGGCCCGGTTACATTTAGATTGGATGGGAGGAGAGGCCCTGCAATGCCCATATGTGCCCCCACAGCCCTGTTAGGGACAGGAGGATAACCTCGCCCTAACATGAGCAAAGCCGAAGGCCCGGTTACCCTTAGATCGGATGGGGGGAGAGGCCCTGCAACGTCCATATATGCCCCCACAGCCCTGTTAGGGACAGGAGGAGAACCTCGCCCTAATAGGAGTAAAGTTGAAGGCCCGATTACCCTTAGATCGGATGTGGGGAGAGGCCCTACAATACCCATATGTGCCCCCACAGCCCTGTTAGGGACAGGAGGGGGACCTCGCCCAAACATGAGCAAAGGTGAAGGCCCGGTTACCCTTAGACCGGATGGGGGGAAAGGTCCTGCAATGCCCATATGTGCCCCCGCAGCCCAATTAAGAACAGAAGAAGGACCTCGTCCTAACCTGAGCTGAAATCAATTACATCAGAAATAGGGGAAGGACCTCATCCTGACATCAATTAGGGTCTGGTCATTCAAGACCAGATAAGAAAAAGGGAACCTCCTCAGCGGCCCCTCCGTGCTCCCGCGACCCCATTAAGAGCAAAGGGAAAACCCTCACTCGAGAAAAGAAAAAGAAAAAGGAGAGGAGGGTTAAAAAGGAAAGCGATGAACTGCATCAGCGATAAATGAAAAATAAATTACATCAAAGATACAGGGAACCTCGTCTCAGCGAGGATTGGGGCTCTTATCAAAATCCTCGATCTCCAAGAGAGCTCTCAACATAGGCCAAGGATAAGACGGCTTCCTCGGGACGACGAGAAGCTCAGACCTCCGAGCTCGAACTCTGAAAGGAGGCGTCAAACTCGAATGGTCCCGGACAAATCTGCGGCCATAAACAAAAGGACGGTGTTGCCTAGCTATGCAACCTAAGAGGGGGGGTGAATTGGATTTCTAAAAAATTTTAAGCCCAACAGATTACTTATGAAGATCAAAACAAAGATTTTAATTCAATATTAATTACCTAAAGCAGGAATGCAAGAATATAATAAAGAAATAAAGTGAAGAGATAAAGCACACCACAAACACAAGGATTTATAGTGGTTCGGTGCTAACCTTGCACCTACATCCACTCTCCAAGATCCTACTTGGGAATTTCAATCCACTACCCTTTGTATTCAACCCGAATACAAAACGTCGGAAACTCCGACACTAGCTATCCCAAGCTGGATCACTTATTTCTCGGGTACAAGTAAACCCAAAACACTCCGATTTCAGGTTCGGATCAACCTTTCCTTGTTTTAGAAATCCTCCAAAAATAAGAACAAAAACTCACAAAGAGTTAGAAAATTTTGAGCACAGATTAATACAATAACAGCTCCTTAAATGAGCGAATATAACAATAAAAGCTTTACTCAAATGAAGAACCCCTTTTTTGGATTTTCTCAAAGTGGATGAACGCTTGAATGCTTGAGAAGAGGTTGATTGTTGATTGAAGATCTCTTGAAAGCTTTGAACGATCTCTAGATCAAGGTTGAAACAATAGGCGTGAAGAATTCTCTCCTTGAAAGATCTTGCTTTTCTCTTTCACAATCTCTCTGGTATATTGTGGATCCTCTCTCTTTTTCTTTTTGGATTTTTCGTTGATCTCAGGCTTTTTCTTGCAAATTTTGGATCCTTTCTTCTATTCTTCTCTCCTTTTTGATTTCACGTTTGATCCGCTATTTAATCTGCAATTTCTTTCACCATTTAAAGCATTTTGTAGCATTAGAAGCAAGAGAAAACAATTTAGGTAGATAAAGAGCCGTTAGAGGATTTTTAGGAAGCATAAATGACAATTAAAATGGGCAAAAAAATAGCCGTTGCTGATATTTCCCGTCGCAGGGGTCGACTCATGAGTCGACTCATGCTTCAGGGGTCGACTCATGAGTCGACCTCTGTTGCAAAAACCAGAGAATGCGTTTCTAGAAATTCTTGGCTCAAATTAGCAGGGGTCGACTCATGAGTCGACTCATGCCTTATGGGTCGACTCATGAGTCGACTCACAGGTCGTGCCAAGCCAGAAAACTAGCATGCCAAGGAGAATTTTTGCGTGTCAATCAGCTCACAGTGCCATGAGTTGACTCATGAGTCGACTCATGCACTTCAAACCTTCATAACTTCAAAAATATAAGTCCAAACACAATGAAATTTTCACCAATAGATTTTAAATCATTTGTTCTACCAAATGGTACTATCAAATCAGGATTTTAGTAAAATTATGATTTTGCCCTTGAAGAGCATAAGGACTTTTTCATTTTAAAATTATTTGTATCCCTTCAATCTATTTTGTAATCATCAAAATCAATCTAGGAGCAACAATCTCTCCCTTTTTGATGATGACAAAACATTTGAACAAAAATATTTATGTTAATGCATTAATTTCAAAAGAATCCATTATAGGTGTATATGCTTGAAAAGAGTATGATTCTTTTGGCATGTAATATAAATGCAAAAATAGTTTGTCCATTTTCTTAAAGATTTGAAAAGGGTATTAAATCATTTTGAGTTCAAGATATATCAGAGCAAGAGAAGAGAAATAAATTTTGCAATGTATCAGAGCAAGAAAAATAATTTTTTTTTTTTTACAATGTTATCAGAAAAGATTTTACAATGTATCGGAGCAAGAAAATTTTATAATATATCAGAGAAAATTTCACACTGTATTAGAGCAAATGTCAGAGAAAATTTCACACTGTATCAGAGCAAATGTCAGAGAAAATTTTACACTGTATCAGAGCAAATGTTATAATATATCAGAGAAACTTTCTCACTGTATCAGATCAAATTTTATCATGTATCAGAGCAAGTTAAAAGAAATTGTAGGGTGTATCAGAGTAAAACAAATTTCTTAAGATGTATCAAGGTGAATAAAATTTCAAAAGATGTATCAGAGCAAGTTTGAATTTTGAAATATATCAGAGCATATAAAAAAAATACTTATTTGCATTGTACTTATGATTTTGCTTTTGATGGATGACTTTTTGTTTAAGTTCTGTCTGATACCAAATTTCGATACCAAATTTCTCAAAGTTTTGTTTAATCTTTCAATCCTTGATTTTGTTTAATTTCTCCTGTTTGGTTTAATCTTTCAATCTTTGTTTTTCTTTAATTTCTCCAGTTTGGTTTAATCTTTCAATCTTTGTTTTTCTTTAATTTCTCCAATATTTGTTTAATTTCTCCAATATTTGTTTTAATCTTCCAATCTTTATTTTTGTTTAATTTTTCCAATATTTGTTTAATCTCTCCAATCTTTGTTTTTGTTTAATTTCTCCAATATTTGTTTAATCTCTCCAATCTTTGTTTTTGTTTAATTTCTCCCCCTTTTTCTCATAATTTAGGGTTTTGCTTTTTGTCTAATTTTAATTTTTGTTTTTGTTTAATTTCTCTCCCTTTTTGACATCATCAAACATAGTTAACTCTTCCTTTTCTTTTTCTGAAATATTCTTTAATTTCTTCCTCTTTAGAGTTTTTCACAGATGTTTGCTCCCCCTTAATATAGCAATTATCAACAGCAAACAACAACAAGGAGAAGACAATATTTCAAGAAGAAAATATATAACCAAAATATGATCATTACAAAGAGGTAGAAATATAGGTAAAAGATGATTCCATTAATATCATAATTGTTTCAATACATAGTTCTTAAAAATAAAATTCAACCAGCTAATTGTCAATACAAGGCCTCAAGGTATAGATCCTAGAACAAGATATTAACTCCTATGACCTAGTAAAGATCAAGATAAGTCAATGATCGGAGTCATCAGATATAGGGTGAGGAGATGATGAATCAGAAGTGCGTCCTCTACCCCGTCTGCCTCTGCCACGAGTAGGAGGGCGAGATGAACTGGGTGGCTGAGAATGCTGAGATGCTAGGGCTGATACCATGAGTCTGATAGAATCAAGTACGTTCAGTGCTCTGGAAACAGATTGAAGTAGAGCAGTGAACTGGGTGGTAGCATGCTCACTCGATCCTCGGATCTCTTTCCTCAGAAATTCATATCCACCTTCTAGTGCTCCTCTGAGCCTGCCAGCCTCTGCAGTGAGGTCTGTGACCTCAATAGTAGACTCCTGTGGCTGGGGATGGGCCAATGCAAGGACTTGCCCTTGCAAGTCAAGAACTCTGCCAGTCAGTCTCCAGACTGTGTCCTCAAGCTGCTGTATCCTGACGGACTGATCTGAAATCATCTGAAATACAGTGGAGATGTGGGGAGTAATGGTCTGATCAGAAGAGGTAGCTCCAGGTGCAAAAGAAGTACTACTCCACTGGCTAGACAGCAAAGAAGCCACACGCTGAGATATATGCTCGATCTGATCGTCAGCCAGTCTGAACTCTGAATGAGGTGCTCTGCTCTCTGGCTGATACACTGGTGTGGGCATCCTAGTAAACTCAGAAGGGCCAGCCTCAGTATCAGGAATGAACTGGGTATCCGATGATGCTGCCCTGAAATCATGTACAGGAGAAGATGGACCTTCTTCTTCTACTCTGCCTTCAGTTCTGTCTTCAGCTCTTTCCTCAACTCTCTCCTCAGTTCTTTCTTCAGAGCCCTTGATCCAACCACCAACAGTCTTTGTAATTCCCATTCGATGCAGGCTGTGTTGGTTGAAAGTGTCCACATGTGAGAGCTTGGTAGGTGTCTCCCCCTCACAGCTAACTCCAAACCTCCTAAATACTCTAGTAAGGGCCATACCATAAGGCAAGTGTGCCTTGCATCTGTTCAAAGTTTCTCTCATGGCCTCTATCATAAGTGCAGGAAGGTTTAGGGGGGTCTGAGTGATGATATGAAACATGACACATACATCTCTGCTGGAAAGTAAGTCATGTCTACCACTCCTAGGAAAGAATAGCTTTGTTACCATCTGATGCAGGACCCTCATCTCAATGGACAAAATCTTTGCTTCCAATTTGTTTAAATTTCCTGAAAAAGCTTCTCCTAAGATAATTCTGATCCCTTCTTCTTTAATTGGGAGTTCCATATATGAGTATCCTTCACTAGGCAACTGAAGTATATCTCCCAATATCCTAGAATTCAAGCATATGTCCATCCCCTTGACTGTTGAAGTCACTGACCCATTTCCATAATTTAGGTTCTGGTAGAACTCTCTAACTAGATCAACATAGGTGACTTCCTTAAGAGAGCAATAAAGTTCCCATCCTTGATTTTTAATCTTGGTAGCAAAAGTAAAGCCTTCTTTCTCAAAGAACCGAAAATCTATATTTTTCCCGGTTTCTACTTTTCTATCAGAAAGAGGATTTACACTGGGGCTTATGGAGGATTGAGAGAGACCTTGAGCAGGTACTGAAACTGGATCGAGAACACTGGAAGACTGAGCATGCCTTTTCTTTCGGACAATTTCCTCAGGCTCACGGATTGATTTCCTTCTTTGGGGAAGTTTCATCTTTGGAGCCATATCCAATAAAGTAGCAGACAAGAAGACTTGAATTGAGAGGAGGAGGGATCACAAGAGAGTAAAGAGGAATTTTAGTGGAGAAAGGAAGTGAATTTTGGAAGTTCGATGAAGTGCTAGGGCACGTTCAAACCGTGCCAAGCAAAGCGAGAAAGCACAGAAAATCCTTTTGAAGGAGGCGATTTTTGGTGGAGAGTAGGAGGGAGAATTGCCTCAAAATTGATCCTTGGATTTGGAGCAAGAAGAGTTGGAGAAGACGGCTTTTGGAAGAAGAACGATGGGAAGATGAGTCGTCTCACAAACAGTAACCCTTATAAAAACAATGAACCCGTTGAAAGTTGGTGGGATTTACAAGTTTGCCATTGAGTCGACTCATGGGGGTCGACTCATGAAGTTCAGAAATTCAGGAAAAATGCAAATAAATTCCAGAAAAATTCAAAATTTTGAGTGAAGGAATTTTGCTCAAAGATAAGTTTTTAGAGTGATAAATCTGAGCTTTTGGGACCAGGATAGATGTTAAAAATTGAGCTCTAAGAATCAATTCTTGGAAATTGAGAAATTTTAGGTATATGGTCTAGAATTCCTAGATTTCTCCTAATTTCACAGAATCTATCCTCACTAAGGGCCTTTGTAAAGATATCGGCTAATTGATTTTCAGTGCAAACATATTCAAGAATTATATTTTTGTTTTGAACATGTTCTCTTATGAAATGATGTCTTATTTCAATATGTTTAGATCTTGAATGTTGAATTGGATTTTTAGATAGATTTATGGCACTTGTATTATCACATTTTATTGGTGTTTCATTAAGTTTGATTCCAAAATCTTCGAGTTGTTGCTTAATCCATAAGATTTGAGCACAACAACTTCCGGCTGCAATGTATTCGGCCTCAGCCGTAGACAGTGCCACCAAATTTTGTTTCTTGCTAAACCATGAGATTAGGTTTACTCCAAGAAATTGGCAAGTTCCACTTGTGCTTTTTCTATCTAATTTACATCCAGCAAAATCAGCATCAGAATATCCTAACAAATTAATTTGTGAGTCCTTAGAGTACCATAACCCTATAGTTTGTGTACCATTTAAGTATCTAAGGATTCTTTTAACAGCATTCAAATGAGATTCCTTAGGATTAGATTGATATCTTGCACATAAGCAAACACTAAACATGATATCAGGCCTACTTGCATTAAATACAATAATGAACCAATTATACCTCTGTAGTATTTTAAGTCTACGCTTTTACCTTCATCATCCTTGTCAAGCTTACTTGAGGGACTCATTGGTGTGCCAATTGGTTTGCAGTTCTCTATTCCAAATCTTTTGAGTAGTTCCTTGGTGTACTTGCTTTGGGTGATGGAGATTCCCTCTTTTGATTGTTTGATTTGGAGTCCGAGGAAGAAGGTGAGTTCTCCCATCATGCTCATCTCGAACTCTCCCTGCATAAGCTTAGCAAAGTCTTGACAAAGAGATTCATTAGTAGACCCAAAAATTATGTCATCAACATAAATTTGTATAATTAGCATATCATTTTGGTTTCTTTTAATAAATAGGGTTGTATCTACATTGCCTCTTGAGAAACCATTATTTAGTAGAAATTTGCTTAGCCTTTCATACCATGCTCTAGGTGCTTGTTTTAGACCATATAAAGCTTTATTTAATCTAAAGACATGATTGGGAAAAGCATGATTTTCAAATCCAGGGGTTGTTCTACATATACTTCTTCAGAGATATATCCATTTAAAAATACACTTTTAACATCTATTTGAAATAGTTTGAATTTCATAAAGCAAGCATAAGCAAGTAGAAGTCTAATGGCTTCTAATCTAGCAACAGGTGCAAAGGTTTCATCAAAATCAATTCCTTCTTCTTGATTATATCCCTTAGCAACCAGTCTTGCTTTATTTCTAATTATATTTCTATGCTCATCTAATTTGTTTCTAAAGACCCATTTTGTACCAATTATTGAATAATCTTTAGGTCTTTTCACTAAGGTCCAAACATTATTTCTTTCAAATTGATTAAGTTCTTCTTGCATAGCATTAATCCAGTTATGATCATTCTCAGCTTCTTCAAAAGTTTTAGGTTCAAGTTGAGATACAAATGCACAATGATTAAGTACTTCTCTAAGTGAAGAACGGGTTTTTACCCCATGCATAGGATCACCAATTATTAACTCCTTAGGGTGGTTGTGAACATACCTCCATTCCTTGGGTAAGTCATTTGTACCTTGAGGTTGTCTTGAATTTCTTCACCTTTCTCATTTTGTTTGTCTTCTTGATCCTTGTCTTCTGGAGTTGCTGAGTCTTTCAGAGTGATCTCCTTCATACCTTCTATTAGTGGATCTGCATCATCAACACCCTCATTCTTCCTTGAAGGAAGATCGTTAGATTCATCAAAGACAACATGTATGGACTCCTCAACTACTAAAGTTCTTTTGTTGAAAACTCTAAATGCTTTACTAGTGGAGGAGTAACCTAGAAGATTGCTTCATCTGATTTTGCATCAAATTTACCAAGTTTTCTTTGCCATTATTTAATACAAAATATCGGCAACCAAAAACATGAAAATATGCAATATTTGGTTTTCTTCCTTTCCAAAGTTCATAGGGGGTTTTCTTTGAAAATTGTCTAATTAAAGCATGATTTAAAATGTAACATGCTGTGTTAATAGCTTCTGCCCAAAAAATATCTTGGAAGGTTGGTTTCACAAAGCATGGTACGGGCTATTTCTTCTAAGATTCTGTTTTTCCTTTCTACTACCCCATTCTGTTGGGGTGTCCTAGGAGCAGAGAAGTTATGGCCAATTCCATTTTCATCACAAAAATTTTCAAAGTCATGATTTTCAAATTCTGTTCCATGATCACTTCTAATATTTTGAATTGAAAAACCTTTTTCATTAGTGACTTTTCGATGAAATTTCGTGAAAATTTGAAAAGTTTCATTTTTGTGAGCTAAAAAGAAAATCCAAGTAAAACGAGAATAATCATCTATAATTACAAAGTCATATCGTTTTTCTCCTAGACTAGTGGTTCTAGTTGGTTCAAATAAATCCATATGTAAGAGCTCTAAAGGTCTAGAAGTTGAAACAGTGTTTTTGGATTTAAATGATACTCTAGTTTGTTTACCTAATTGGCATGCATCACAAATTCTATCCTTTTCAAAATTAATTTTGGCAAACCGAGAACTAAATCCTTTTTAATTAATTTGAGAGAGAATGCATGCTAATGTGTGCAAGTCTACGATGCCACAGCCAACTAGTCTCATTTATTTTAGCACTTAAGAAACTAGGCATTGCATGTCTAATTTTAGTTAAATCATTCAAGTCTACCATATAAACATTGCCATGCCTATGTCCTATAAATTTAATGCCATCGTTAATAGGACTCGTCACAATGCAAACAGATGATTCAAAACTTACTTTATATCCTTTATCACAGAATTGACTAATGCTAAGTAAGTTATGCTTTAAACCTTTAACTAATAAAACATTCTCAATGTATTTGGAGGGAGTGATACCAATGTTATCTATCCCGATGATCTTTCCTTTGCCATTATCTCCAAAGGTGATCATCCCTCCATCCTTAGCATCAAGCGTGATGAATTGTGATTCATCACCAGTCATGTATCTCGAGCATCCGCTGTCAAGATACCATTTCCTGTTTCCTTCTTGGGGATGCTAGACACACCTGCAAGCAAAGGTCACGTTTCTGTCTTAGGTACCCAAGCTTTCTTGGGTCCTTTCAGGTTAGTCAGAATGGTTCCTTTTGGAACCCATATTTCTTTGTGTTTGCATATTTGTTAATAAGACATGTGTATGATTTATGTCCTATTCTTCCACATTTAAAACAAGTAATATTTGTAGACTTGTTACTTGAATAATAAATATCCTTCAGAAATTTTTGTTTCTTCAGGGGTTTATAACCAAGTCCAGCCTTATCATATATAGCTTTCTGATTTTCAAGATCATATTTAGTTTGTTTGAACTTAAGGTGAACTTATCTACTATAGATTTCAGCTTGTTCATTTCATCCTTTAAGTTTTGATTTTCTTGAATCAAGGTGAATTTTTCAATTGAAAGATTTTCAGCTTGTTTCACTAAGGACTGATTTTCCAATTTTAGCTCTTTGTTTTTCTTCCCTAGTTTTTTAATTCATCAATTGAATCATAGAATGCTTCATGCAATTCTTCAAAAGTAAATTCACTAGTGGATTCAGAAGTTACCTCATTTTCATGTGCCATCAGGCACAGGTTGGCTTGTTCTGTTGAGGTTTCCTCGTCGGAGTTTGAAGTCATCACTCGCACTCCAGGTCGCCATCATTGCCTTCTTTTTGAACTTCTTTGGGACCTTTCTTCAATTGTGGACATTCGGATCTGAAATGTCCTGGCTTCTTGCACTCGTAGCATATAGGGGGTTGATCTTTCTCCTTTTCTTTGCTTTGATCCCCTTTTGTGAATTTCTTTCTCATCCCCTGTTTCCTTTTTCTTAGAAACTTCTTAAATTTTCGGGTGATGAGAGCCATCTCTTCATCCTGATCTTCATCTTCAGAGTCATCCGTTTCATAATCAGGCGAAGTTGTGGATTTGAGGGCAATGGTTCTTTTCTTTTTGACTTCATCCTCTTGATGTTGCTTCATGCTAAGTTCATGAGTCATCAAGGATCCAAGAAGCTCTTCTAGAGGTAGAGTGTTCAAGTCCTTTGCTTCTTGGATGGCAGTCACCTTGGCTTCCCAAGTTCTTGGCAGTGACCTGAGAATCTTCCTTACAAGTTCACTGTTAGTATAAGATTTGCCAAGACTCTTTAAACCATTGATTATATCAGTAAAACGAGTAAACATAGCAGTTATGGACTCATCATGCTCTATTTTGAACAATTCATATTTATGTACAAGCATGTTTATTTTAGACTCTTTTACTTGATTTGTTCCCTCATGGGTGACTTCTAACCTATTCCATATTTCTTTAGCAGATGCACAAGTAGAAATGCGAT
>NC_025994.2:74735751-74770239 GCF_000442705.2 Elaeis guineensis
TTTCAATTCAGAAAAACTTTGGCCAAGTAGTCCTAGTGAGGAGTCACAGAATTTTTGAGGTTGAGATACAATGTGGACCACTCTTCTTGGGTTGACAGTTTAACCCAAAGTCATCCTTGAGTATCAAGTATCAAAGGAATGAATTATACAGTAACTATATCCACATGGGTTCTAGAGTGTTGCTAGGTATACCTCGGCCTATCCGGATGTCAGATCTCATTATTAGATGGTTAACGATTAGTACAAGAATTATTGTTGTGCTATCGGCTTAGGTTCGAACTTATGGAGTTGGACACTTAGAAGTACCTGTCTGATCAAATAGTTAATCAACAATTATGAATCGTTGAAAGATTTAATTATCAATTTGATTGATGATTAATCCTATGCAAAGGTTGTAATAAATATTTATTAATAATTAATAAATTAAAAAAATAATTAATTAATAATATGATTATTAATTGGCTCAATTTGATTGAGCAATGGAGATTGGATTAAATCTAATTGAATTGGATTCAATTAGATTGGATTTGGATGAATTGGATGCAGCCCTATTGAATAACAGGACTTATTCTAATTGATCTTAGGGATGCATGAATATGAAATTATTTTATATAGACTTAGATTGGATCTAACCTTATTGGATAATGGGATTTAATTTGATCAAATATCATTTGATAATAGGCTTGATTGGATCAAGTCCTATTATTAAAAAATTTTCTGATATCCATTAAGAATCAATTCCTGAATTAATGAGATTTTAATCTAACTAATTTCCAATTGGATTGGGGCTAATTGGGATAGGATCCAATTAGTTAGTTTGTTATAACTAATTCTAAATTGGTTAGATTGGATCCAAAATTAGTTAGAATTTGATAAAGATCTTGAATCCTATTTGGAATAGGACTTAACCAACTTGGAACCAACCCATATGCTATTAATTTTCCATGCCTCAATTCCTTTTAATGTGAGATCCCATGCCCCAAAAGAGGGTGCGCCCTTTTCTCTGTTCCATAAAAATAAGGCATCTCCCATCTCTTTCTTGTCGCCAAAAACAGAAGGGGGTGTCCAAGAGTTGGACGCCCCAACATCTACACGTCATCTCTCCTCTTCTCTTCCCTGCTTGAAAGAATTTTGTGAGAATTTCTTGCTGATTTTTGGATATCAAATAGAGGCTTTTCTACTAGTTATATAGCAGAAAATTGAAAAAGAAAAGTTCTTTCCAAGGAGAGAAAGATCAAGGAAGAAGAAGGGTCTTCTTTCTTGAGCGCAGCCTTGAAGAAGGAGTTCTTCTTTCAATTTTTTTTTATTTTTTATTTAAAATAAAAATCAAATTAAATCTAATTTTTAATATATAGATTTAGAAAAAAATATCAGAAAAAATTTGGTTGAGGCTTGAAGCTTCTTGAAATTTTAGATCAAGAAAGAATATGGATCTTCTTTCTTATGCGTAGCCTTGAAGAAGGAGTTCTTCTTTCATATTTTTTTTATTTTTTTAAGATAAAATTAAATTATATTTAATTTTTAATATGAAAATTTAGAGGAGAAATACTAAAAATTTTGGTTGGGTGTTTGGGGCTTCTAGAGTTCTAGATCGAAGAAGAAAAGGGAGAAGAAGAGAGAAGAACGGTTCTTCTCTTGGATTTCTCTTTTGGATTTTTCTATATCTCAAGATTTCATGTAATTCTCTATATGAGAAATCAGATTAGATCTAATTTTTATCATGAAAAATTAAAGAAGAAAAGTTCTTCTTAAGGGTGTGAAAGGAAGAGAGAAACGTTCTCTCTTATGCATGAGAAATTGAGAAGAAAGATTCTTCTCTTGATATCTATTGTAGAGATTAGATGCATGGAATTAGAAAGAAAGAGAGAGAATCTTCTTATTCTTCATTTCCATCATGTTCTTTCCAAATCAGCCAATAGATGGTGTCTTCGTGAGTTAGCACTCCGAAGAGATCGATCAGCACGAGGACTTCATGTGGATACCCGTAGAGGCCAGACAGTGTGCGGCTGCCAAGCATCATGAAGAACCATTTACCATGGATTTCGGATGCAGTGATCTGCTACCTGCACTCAGGTATAAGTTTTGTATTCAATTAATATTTAGATATAATCTAAATATAGATTAGATATGTCCTATACTTGCTGAATTTTAGATTTCAGATGTGTATACATGCATATTAGTTCATGTCATAATCCTATATGGTGATTTAAATTTGATCTATGCATGCATTATAGATTAAATTATTTAATCTATATATGTTCTGCTATAAAAATTTTTAAAAATACATGCACATCACCCACTATATTTTCTTCAAATGGTATCAGAGTCAGGTTCATTATGACATGAACATATATGCATGTAGAGTTGAAATCTAGATTTAGAAATGCATGAGATGTGTTATGATCTGATTTTAGATATGATCTAATATAAAATTAGATCTAATACAATTTAGATTTGATTTAAATTTTTACATATATGATATGTGAATAAGATTAGATGTTCTGAGTAGCAAAGTACTCGGATTGAGTAATCACCAGGCCGTCTGGTCATAAGAGTAAGTCGGGTTACATGATCCTCTCTTCCATCAATGGGGTGCTCTTTATGGCATGTAGGGATGCCACTGTAAAGTCCCATGATGAAGAAAGTGAAAAGAGAAAACTTACTTTCTTATAAAATCTTAGATCTTGAAACCTTAGGTGTTGTTGTATGTGATACAAGTTACGAAGAAACTAGTTACATCTAATCTTGATTCATCAAAATTACTTTGGTTAAAAATCATGAAAATTTAGATTTGATTTAAAAGATTTTATGATTTAATGTAAAAGATTTACATAAAAATTATTTCATAACCTTAACCCATGTTGATGCTATACTTAATTAAAATTAAAAAATATATTTTAGATCTAGAACTGTGATTAAAGATCTAATAATATTGTATAAAACATGAGACATGGGATAACTCAAATCAGTCCTTTTAATTGGTTTAGACCTAAGGTTAGAATCAAAGACTTAATGGACTAAAAAGAGTAGTTGATCAATCTAACCAATAGTTGATTTAGATTAGATCAAGGGTACTCTAGATCAAAAATAATAGTTATAGTTGATCGAGTCCATATCTTCGATCAAACGAAGTGGAACTTGATTAGGCTCAAAGGTTGAGTCTGAGTCATTAGGCTGATTAAATCATTAGGTGACTCGAGTTGACCCATGTTGTTAAGGTTAATCAGTATAACTGATTTAGGTGTCCTGGATCGATTTGTCTCTAATCCTTCTCATGACTTGATAAAGTCAGTGGGAGGATCTATGACATGCCGGTTGGACCCACTAGTCACTAATTCTTCTCATGACTTGGTGAAGCAGTGGGAGGATTATGACTTATAGGTCAATTGATGTCCTCTAAGATATATTAACCAAATCTTCTAAATTATTAGGTCCATAAAATGAGCTAGTTATAGGGATAACTAGATCATAGCCTCCCATTAAGGTGTATGATAATGAGTCCAATATTTCAAATAGGCATTGGAGGCGTCACACACCCGGTGTCTATTATGTATTGAAATTATCATTCATTATATGACCATCTTATTGTACCTTCAGACCAATATTAGGTTGGTCGAGCCATACTTGGGTCTGGACATCTGTTTTGTTGGATGCACTTAATGTTGTCATATTAATGGTTGGACCTAATCAGGATTTTCAGTGGAGGCGCCACACGCCTACTAAAGGGATGCCTGGGATAAAATTTGATTGCTAGAAATTGTTTGAAAAATAATTGGTTGTGAACCTACTTATGGATGTACTAGGGTTGGCGAGCCACACTCGGGCCTAAATGTAGTCTTGTGGATTCTAGCACCCGCTAAGAAATTAAAGTAATTTCTCGGATTGGAGGTAGAGGCTATCAATTCGTATAAAATAGTGGAAGAACTTTTAGACTAAAGTTCAATTTTTAGGCTTAAAATAATTCATATACTAATAGGTCAATTATTCTTTTTTAGAAATGATTGAAAAATAATCGCTCTCTTCACTGCTAGACAGTGAAATATTATCAGACCTAACTTCAATAGCCAGTATCAGAAGTTGAATATAATTTTTGAGTAAATTAATTAAGAAATCTCAGGCTAACCCAAACAGACTTAAAAGAGAAATCAGCAAATGATTGCTGGTCAAGATAGTTATATGATAATTCTTTGAAATTTTTTATTGATAATCCTACTATCGGGTATAGGATACTGACAGTATAAATCATATTTGCAAATAGTTACAAAAGATTTCAAGATAGTAGAAGATTTGAAAATGGCAAGAGACTCCTGAATGGAAGACATGGAAGTCTGTTCCAATCTTAACATTAGGAATTATCGAACTTATTTTTAATCCTAAAGATATCATTTTAAGTGATTGTCACTTTTGTCCAATCTTATTGATGGTGTCAATAAGTATGATTATTATAATATCATTGTGAATGATACTACAATAATGAGTAGATAATTAAAAATGATATAAACTCAGTACCATAGTCTGTTAGTGTAGTGTACACATCTGACTAGCACTCTAGATTAGATAATATCACTAAAGCCTGCTTTTGGTATAGTTGACTTAGTCACCATTTATTGAAAAGGGTGAATGAGCTAGCGATGTTCTGAGTTTAGTATATATTGATGCATTTACACTCATGAATATTAGTGCTAAAAGAGGGCTTTACTACTTCATTAAATCTCTGACGACCTATCTTGGTATGGGTGTGTCTTGCTTATGAAGCATAAATTCGAATCAATTGAAATATTCAAATGATTCTATAATGAGGTAGGAAAATGAATTGCTAAGAGTATTAGAATTATCGGTTTGACTGATGAAGTAAATAACTTTACAGTAAGTTTTGACATGTCTTGGAGAAAATTAAATTCTCTCTTAATGGACCTCTTCTAAGACATCACTATTTAAAAAGATGTTTGAAAAGGAGAATTGAATCTAATAGACATGGTTCGTCCACTATGGGATTTGCTGGTCTGTCTAGATCATATTTTAGAGACTACTTGATATGTGCTCGAGAATATTCCTAGCAAATCGATCACCAAAACTCCATATAAGATATGGACTTGAGTAATTCGATACTCTCTTACCTTAGGATTTGGGGTGTCGAATTTGTGTGAAATATTCACAAATCAATTAGCTTGGATCTTGATCTAATAAATATTATTTAAGGATATTTGTTTTATCTTTTGATGGACATGAGATGTTCATGTATCTTAAGGCATTCTTTTTAGAAAAAAAATTTCTTGGTGAAGGAACTGATACCGTTAAGAGCAAGCTTGATGAAGCTTGATAGGTAGAAGAACCAACTTTGACACAAACCAACAGAATTGAAGTTGATTAGATCAAATCCGAAACCTGATGTAAGGGTATCCTTGAATAGATATAGTAGAGTACCGTATCAGCCAAATAGGTACTTCAGTTTCTAGATTCAAGATGAAGATTCGATCTCCTATGCGGATGCAATATAGAAATCTAACATTGAGAAATGGCTTGGAGCTATTAAATCTAAAATAAAGTCTATAAAGATCAACAATGTATGGACATTCGTTGGTTCACCTGAAGGGGTAAGACCCATAAGGTGTGAGTGGATTTTAGATGGATAAAAGGTGCAGATGGAAATGTGAAGACCTATTAATTCTGTCTGATTGCTAAAAAATTTCATCAAAGTTATAGTGTTGACTATGACGAGATGATTTTCTTGTGACAATCTTTAAGTCCATTCAGATTGAATCAAGCTTCTTAGAGTTAGAATATATATGTTGAATATATGACTTCATTAAGAATGAAGCAGAATCCTGTATGTACAAATAGGCTAATAGTTCTGTAAAATCATTCTTTGTGCTGTTTGGATGAAATTCTCTTAATTGAAAATGACATCCCTACATTACAGAGAATAAAAGCTTGGTTGTCATCTTTGTTCTCTATAAAGATTTGGAAGATTTTGAGAACCATCCTTAAATATTTATGAAATACTAAGGATCGATGGCTCGTTTATAGAGAATCTGACTTAAGACTTATGGAATACTGATTCTAATTTTTAGTCGGATAGAAATGATAAAGTTGTGTCAGATTGTACTTTTATCCTAAAAAGATGAGTGACATGCTGGAAAGATTTCATGCAATAGTTAGTAGCCAATTTTATTTGTGATATGGAGTTCTTTGCAGCATTTGATGCTGGTAAAAAAGTTGTTTGGTTATAGAAGTTCATTAACGAGCATTGAGTGGCACCCTCCATTGATGGTTCAGTCTTTCTATATTGACAGCAGTATTGGAGTCATAGCTCAAGCTAAAGAATTGATGTTCCATCTAAGAATCAAATATTTTCTGTATTGCAATAAACTTGTTCGATAAGATCAAAATAAAGTCAATCTTAGGAAGATCGACTGAAAGGAGAACTTGACCAACCCATTAACTAGAGCAATCAGATCTAATGAGTTCGATGATTTAAAATGAAAGTTGGATATTTGATACCAATCTGATTGGCTTTAGTCCAAGTGGGAGTTATTGAAAAATATATCCTAAAGCCAATCATCGAGGTTATAGATGATTGTGCTCCATATAAGTATATGAATTATAAAATGATAAATGTTATCTGACAGATTCATTATAAGGAATATATCTTCTAAAATAGAATTCATATATTATGATGAAGTCTTTAGAACTACTTCCAAAATGATAAAGAAGAATTTATCATATGGTTCTTAAATCCTACTCACGATCAAATGATACAATTGTCACAAGGACAATAATTGTATCGAGTATAGGTCATTGTATGCCATATTAGTTGGTTCTCCTCTTAACCAAGATATGTGGTGACACGGATATGGTATACGAATGATATATAGGAGTATATTTCACTAAGCGTGACCACTTCTGAAGTACTCTGCTGTCAAGGATTTTTCTGATGGGATATGGGTACATGTGTCCCTTAGATCTGAGGCTACCTCGGTGACTTGCAAGCAACTCACTGTGCTTTGATACCGGACTGTCCAAATTTTTAATTTGATGATGAAAGATTTTTGGATGCAGTCAAGTACTTGTGAAATCTGAGTGCGAGTCAAGATGGGATTGACCGCTCCAAGTAAAATTAGAGATGATGTATCATTGTGTTTCAATTCAGCAAAACTTTGGCCAAAGTAGTCTTAATGAAGAGTCACAGGATTTTTAAGGTTGAGATACAATGTGGACCACTCTTCTTGGGTTGATAGTTTAACCCAAAGTCATCCTTGAGCATCAAGTGTCAAAGGGATGAATTATACAGTAACTATATCCATATGGGTTCTAGAGTGTTGCTAGGCATACACTCAGCCTATCCGGACATCGAGTCTCATTACTAGATAGTTACATCGATTAGTACAAGAATTGTTCTTGTGCTACCGACTTAGATTCAAATCTATAGGGTCACACACATAGAAGTACTTGTCTGATCAAATGGCTTTTCGATGATTATGAATCGTTGAAGGGTTTAATTATCAATTTGATTGATGATTAATCCTATACAAAGGCTGCAATAAATATTTACTAATAGTTAATAAATTAAAAAAATAATTAATTAATAATATGATTGTTAATTGATTAAATTTGATTGAATAATGGAGATTGGATTAGATATACTTGAATTAGATTCAATTAGATTGGATTTGGATTAATTGGATGCAGCCCTATTGAATAATAGGACTTATTCCAATTGATCTTAGGGATGTATGAATATGAAATTATTTTATATAAGCTTGGATTGGATCTAATCCTATTAGATAATAGACTTTGATTGGATCAAATATCATTTGATAATAGGCTTGATTGGATCAAGCCCTATTATTAAAAAACTTTCCTGATATCCATTAAGAATCAATTTCTGAATCAATGGGATTTTAATCTATCTAATTTCTAATTAGATTGGGGTCTAATTGGGCTAGGATCCAATTAGTTAGTTTGTTATAACTAATTCTTAAGTTGGTTAGGATTGGATCCAAGAATTAGTTAGAATTTGACAAAGATCTTGAATCCTATTTGGAATAGGACTTAACCAACTTGGAACCAACCCTTGTGCTATTAATTCTCTATAACTCAATTCCTTTTAATGTGAGATCCCATACCCCAAAAGAGGGGTGTGCCCTCTCCTCTCTTCTGTAAAAAATAGGGTGTCTCTCCATCTCTTTCTTGTCACCAAAAACAGAAGGGGGCATCCAAGAGTTGGACGCCCCAACATCTACACGCCATCTCTCTTCTTCTCCTCCCTTCTTGAAAGGATTTTATGAGATTTTTTTGCTAATTTTTGGGCATCAAATAGAGGCTTTTCTGTTGGTTATACAATAGAAAATTGGAGAAAAAAAGTTCTTCCCAAGGAGAGAAAGATCAAGGAAGAAGAAGGATCTTCTTTCTTGTGCACAACCTTGAAGAAGAAAGAGTTCTTCTTTCAAATATTTTTTTATTTTTTTTCAAAATAAAAATAAAAATAGATTTTATTTTTAATATGTGTATTTAGAGAAGAAATATCAAAAAAAAATTGATTGGGGTTTGGAGCTTCTTAAAGTTTTAGATCAAGGAAGAAGATGGATCTTCTTTCTCGTGCACAGTCTTGAAGAAGAAAGAGTTCTTCTTTCAATTTTTTTTTTATTTTTTTAAGATAAAAATTAGATTAGATCTAATTTTTAATATGAATATTTAGAGAAAAAATATTAAAAAAATCTGGTTGGATGTTTGGGGCTTCCTAGAGTTCTAGATTGAAGAAGAAAAGGGAGAAGAAGAGAGAAGAACGGTTCTTCTCTTGGATCCTTCTTTTGAATTTTTCTAGATCTTAAGATTTGATATAATTTTTTGCATGAGAAATCAGATTAGATTTGATTTTCATCATGAAAAATTAAAGAAGAAAAGTTCTTCTTAAGGGCGTAAAAGAAAGAGAAAAATATTCTCTCTTATGCATGAAAAATTGAGAAGAAAGGATTCTTCTCTTGATCTCTATTGTAGAGATTAGATGCATGGATTCAGGAAGAAAGGGGGAGGATCTCTTTATTCTTTATTTCCATCATGTTCCTATCAAATTAGTCAATGGATGGTGTCTTCGCGAGCTAGCACTCCCGAGGAGATCAATCAGCACAAAGACTTCGTGTGGATATCCATAGAGGTCGGACGCGTGTGTGGCTGCCAAGTATTATGAAGAATCATCTACCATAGATTTTAGATGTGGTGATCTGCTACCCACACTCAGGTTTAAAATTTTATATTCAATTAATATTTAGATGTGATCTAAATATAGATTAGATATATCCTATACTTGTTGAATTTTAGATTTCAGATGTACATACATGCATTATTAGTTCGTATCATAGATCCTGTATGGTGATTTAGATTTGATCTATGCATGCATTATAGATTAAATTATTTAATCTATATATGTTTCACTGTAAAAATTTTTAAAAATGCATGCACGTCACCCATCACATTTTTAAAAATGAAGAAGATAGGGGTAGCAAAGAGAGAGATAGAGCTTCTTGGTGTTAGAAAGCCATGGTTTCATGCATGTAGATTTTTCTAATTTTTAAAATATTGATGCAGTGAAAATAAGAAGCAGATTAAAACTCTTTTAATTTAAAGCATGCACAAGACCTAATCTTAAAATCATGCAACTTGATCTTCATATGAGTGACAAGATTCAGAAATGAAATCAAAAGAATAGAAGATCTGATCTTCATATCTTAGTGCGTATTGTTCTTCACTAGGAACCGATGATCGTAGATATTTTCTGGGTTCTTTGAAACCGCATAAGTGGCCGGCCTCTATATACATCCATACGAGGCTTTGATTTGATCAGAGACTTCTTAATCTTACTGGGATGCAAGCTTTCTTGCAGAGATTGCTTCCTGATGGTTGAAGAAACTCTTCTCCATTTCTCACAGATCCTTTCATAGAAGAAGAAGAATAGGAGGAAGAAGAGGAAAGAAGAAGAAGAAGACCCTCTCTCTTTTTTTCTTCTTAAAACCCATGCCTAAGAAACAAGAACACCACCCAATATCTCACACCCAAAGAGGAATTAGCATCACTCAAAAAACATCCCATGCCCTTTTCTTTTAATATAGGCATCCATGGATTAAAACTCTTTTAGATAATAGTTTAGGGGGGTGTCCAAATCTTGGATGCCTCCCCCTCATGGGGCATGATTTATTTTTCCTAACGTGAACACTTTTTAATGCAAAGGGGTGTGGGGCGTGGGTTTATTATGAGGTGCAAGAGAGAGAGAGAGAGTTCCAATTCACTTGAGTTCTCTCTTGGTGCTCTAACTAATCCCTAATCTAATTAGGAATTGGTTGCACCCAAAAATAAGAGAAATCTTTGTCTAACTAGGAACCCAATTAGATCCTAATCAAATTAGGAATTAGGTGGCACCCTAATCCTAATTAAATAAGAAATTGGTCTCCCTCACAATTGGATAGTTATCTCATAATCCAATTAGATTTGATCTAATCAAACTCAAACCAAGCTAAATTGTATCCAATTAGACTTGATTCTAGCCTCATTGCTCAATTAGATTGAGCCAAATTATAATCCAATTGTTAATTAATTCTCCTACAACTCACTAACTCTTAGTGAATTTTTTTATTATAATTTTTGCATTGGATTAATCATCAATCATATTGATATTAGATCCTACTGTGATTCATAATCGTAATTCAATTATTTGATCAGTCAAAAATCTCTATTATGTGTGATCTCATAGGTTCTATTCTATCTGATAGTGAGATATACTGTAATCCTTATCACAATATCATTGAAACTCTTTTCAATAGATTGAAAAGATTCTAACTTTATCCATAAAAAATTATTGATCATCAAGATGATACTTGTGAGTCTTACAATCTACCAGTGACACCTAGCAGTATGTAGCGACAATCCAGCAGAATAGAAGAGATGAATCTTTAGGTACAGTTATCATGTGATACAATCCTTTTATCGTGAGTTCTGACTAGACAGAGGTCAAGAAAAACTCATCAAACCTCACCATCAGTCATATGTCAGATTTAATTTGACTCAAGTTCATCTTGTAAATTCTTGTAGAAACTCTTTTCTACTAATCACACTGCTTTGGCCAAGATCTTCTGAACTTAGTCTTATAAGTTGCATAGGATTACTCATTTTCTACCAAAATCGATAGATTCCATCTAGGTGCAACCTACTCCTAGAGTGAACCTACTGCAGCTAACATGCACCGTTAGGATCCGAATGACTGGGACCAAGTATATGTACAGTCAAACTATAGCAATCTCACTGTGAATAGTTGAGGCACTGCAGATCAAGGATCAATCGTACCATTATAGCATCAAGCAAGTCGCTAATGAGTGAGCAGACATCCAAGTGACTCTCGTATTGATCATACTTAGTATCATTATTCTCCAACAATCACTTGTACTCTCACTCAGTATCTCCATACTATAAATTCAAGACTTGTTTATCCAGAAGAAAGCGATCCATGCACCAACCTCACTGGATCATCTACCATCTCCATGATGATCCATCGATCTAGAGCAATTTAAGAATTAATTATCAATGACATATGCATTAAATTTTTAATTTTTAAGAATATGTATCATCAACTTATTAACTCTTTGGACAATTCATGGATACAAAAATACAATCATGAATGAAAAAATAATCCATCATTATTAATTCAATAAGTCAAAATTACAAACTATACCCTTAGAGTGTTTACTAATGTCAATTAACTTATCTTCTAGGGCATGCATCTAACAATTTTTTTTGCATTAAAGCCAACTGGCTAAAAGTGTAAGTCCCATCTTCTCAAGGTGGACTTCAGTCTTTTGTTAGCTCATTCGCTTAGTTAGCGGGTCTACCACATTATTAGTAGAGTCAACTCTCTATACCTTAATGTACTTCTTTTTGAGATAGTCATGGATTAGGTAAAATCGTCGCTTAATGTGCTTGGACTTGTGATAAGACTTCGATTATTTAGTAAGGACTATGACACTGTTGTTATCGCAATAGAGTGGAATGGCATCTGATGACATCATACTTAGTTTTGCAACAAATTTTTTGAACCAGAATGCCTCCTTAGCAGCTTCCGATGTGGCGATATACTCAGCTTCTATAGTGGAGTCCACTATGATAGACTGTTTGAAACTTTTCTAGCTCACAGTACCACCATTACACAAGAAAATACAGCTTGATGTTGACTTTTGATCATCAATATTAGACATAAAGTCTGAATCCATGTATCTTTACACCCTCAACTCTCTTTCTCCAAAAATCAAGAACATATCCTTAGTCCTTCTCAAATACTTAAGGATACATTTTATAACTTTTCAGTACCCCTCATTTGAATTTAACTGATATCTGCTTGTGACACTCATAGTATAAGTTATATCAGATTGAGTACATAGCATGGTATATATAAGGCTTTCTATAGCTAAAGTATAAATAATCTTGCTCATGCTGTTAAAAATTATGTTCTAAAGCCAACCGTCAGTCTGTTGGTGATTGAGCTTATCATTGTAATTCTATATGAATTATTGAATTAATAAATATTATTTAATTTTTTCATCACTGTGTATATCTTATTTTGAACTCCTGTTATGTGATGAAGTCCTTAGGACTATTTGATTCAATATAGGAGGATATATCGTTTAGTCCTTAAATCTTAAGTTCACGATCAAATGATATATTATTATTAGGATGATAGCTATATTAAGTACAGGTCATTGTGTATCATGTATGTTGGTTGTTCTTTTAACCAAAGAGTATGGAGACACTGGTATGACATGCAAGTGAGATGTAGGAGTATATTTCATTAAATATGACCAACTGCTGAGCACTCTGCTATCAAGAGTAACTTGCGAAGGATATGGGTATAAGTGTCCCTCCGATCTGAGATCACCATGGTGACTTACAAGTAACTCACTGTACTTTGATGCCAGACTATCTAAATTTTTAATTCAGTGATGAAAGATTTTTGGACATAGTCAAGTATTTACAAAGTCGATGTGTGAGTCAAGATAGAATTGATCTCTTCAAATAAGTAAGAGTTAATGTATCAGTATGTTTCAATTCATTAAAATTTTAGTCAGGATAATCCATGTGATGAATTTAAAAAATTAAAATACAATATGGATGATCATATCAGGATTAATAGTTAAACTCTAGGTCATCTTGAGCTTTTGAATCAAAGAGATAAATTATATGATAACTATATGCTGATAGGTTCTTGAATGATGCTTTGCAATCTTTTGACCTATCCGGACGTCGGTATCATTGCTAGATAGTCACTTTGATTGGTATAAGAAGATTATTCCTATACTATTGGCTTAGGTTTGAACCTATGGGGTCACACTCAAAAAAAATTTCTGACAGATTATATGGTTGATCGATGATTAAGAATCATTTTAGGATAAAACAGTCAATTCGATTGGTGATTAATTTTGTGCAAAAGTTATGATAAATCAATTCACTAGTTATTATTGAATTATAGGAGGATTGATTAGCAATTAGATTATTAATTAGCTCAATTTGATTGAGCATTGAGGTTTGGATCAAATCTAATTGAATTGTATTCAATTTGGTTTGACTTGATTAGGTTGTGAGATGACCTAATCGCTAAGGATGTTTGATTTCTGATTTGATCAAGACTTGAGCTCGATTAATTTTTGATTTAATTAAAATTTAATCATGACTATTTATTACCTAATTAAATTAGGTTTAGTAGTCTAATTGGGTCTAACTTAATTCAGTTGGGTTAAGAATCTAATTGGATGAGAAATCAATTTCAAATTCAAATCTCTTGCGCCTCCTTTCTCTACGCCCTCTATTTCTTCATGTGAAAAAATTTTTGCATAGATTTTTTCTCATACCTAGAAGTAGTTTCATATCCATATCTAATCTTTTTTTAGATTAAAAATTGGTTGGTTTAAATTTGAGTTCAAATGGATTTGAATTTGAATGAAAACCTAGAGTCCAAATTGAGTTGGACTCTTCCCTTCATGCCACCACCTTTCTCCATGCACAAAGTATTTTTGCATGAAATTTTTTGCACTATTCTGATGCTGGTTGACCACTATCTAAGTTTTTAAGATAAATACAAAATTTGATTTAAAGTTTAATTCAAATTTGATTTGAATTGATGATAAGAATCAACTAACGTTTGAACTTGAACCAAAACTACCTTATTCTTATCTTTATCTTTCATAGAACGCCACCCTTAAGAAGGGATGAATTTTGCATGACAAAAAAAGAGAAAATTGGTGTGAGAAACTTCAAGGTTAGGGCATGAAAACTTGAGTGTGGGTCGGGCTTCCATGCATGAGAAACAGAGGAAGTAATCTTTCCTCTTGTGCGTGAGGTCTAGGGTGAGTTCTAGGATTTTGACTCTAGATTTTGTGAGAGAAAAAAATATAAGAGTGAGTCTTATCTATTCTCCCACACCACCACCTTCTCATAAAGCTTCATTTTTTAATTTGAAGGAGTCCGGATGATCTGAAGAAAGGAGCTTGGATTAGCCATCTAGAGCCTTTGACACGAGCTAGCACTCTCGAAAAGGATGATCTGATCAGGGCTTCGAATGGACAATCTGTAGAGGTTGGACGATCAGTATGATTACTCGACATCAGTGAGAACTTTATACCATGCCTATCAGTAGTGCAGATCATCGACCTATGATAAGGTGATGAGTTCTGAACTCAATCGATGTAATCTACAGGTTAGATCTGATTCAAGGCATCGATGTGATCGATAGAGTTTTTTATTTTATATTAGATTTTATATATAAAATTTTTATATCATAGATCTTTTATGATAGTTTAGATCTGATTTAAAGTATGTATAAGAGATTAAAGTATTTAATCTTTTATTTTTTTACTGTAAAATTTTAAAAATATATGCTTTGAACTATCCATTTTTTCTTCAATTGATATCAGAGCAAAGTTTCTTATGGCATAAATTTTTTATATATAATCTGATATTAATCTAATTTTAATTATTTAGATGAGATCTAAATAATTAATTTAGAATCTGAGTAGTATAATAATCTGATTGGATAGATCCTCATAGCCATCCGGTCATAGAAGAAATCAAGGTTTCACAACCCTATTTATCCATTCGATGGAATCTCCTATGGCGTGTAAGGGTGCTGCACGATCTTTTTCATGATGATAAATAATGAAAAAATTTTTAAAATTTTATTTTATATCTGTAATAATATATTTTAGATATGAAATTAGAATTTTGATCATTAGATGATCATTTATAAAAATATTTTATAAAATTAAAAATTATTTTCAAACACCGAACCTGAATCCATGTCAGTCCAAAACTTAATTGAGAATTAAGCAATCTAGATTTGAGAATCAAAGATCTAAGGCATTAATTTCATAATTCATGGGTTAATGGGTTAGCTCGAGTCAAGTCCATTTAATTGGATTAGACCTAGGATTAGAAATTATTAGTAATGGATCATGTTAGTAATTGATCAAATCTAATTAAAAATTAATTCTGATTGGGTCAATTTTTTCTCTTGATAATTTTAATAGTTATAGTTGGTCAAGTCCATATCTTTGATTAGACCAATATGGATCTTGATTGTAGCTCTGTGGTCGAACTCAAGTCTATAAGCTGATCAAATTGAAAGTGACTAAATAGTTGGTGTCTAAGGTAAGTATGGCAGCTTTGATTGGTGGTCATTAATTAGGAGCTACTCACATAGATTGAGTCTATATTGAGTAAATGGCATATCTCTCTCACTGATCTCACTTATCTGGCCAACATGATGAATCATATTTTGATTAGATCACTTAATGATTGAGGTTGACCCATGCTAACTAGAAATCAGTATGACTGATTTAGGTATCCCTAGTTCAACTTATCTTGAGTCCTCTTCATGACTTGGTGAATTCAGTAGGAGGATTTATGACTGATTGGCTAGACCAGCTTATGTCTAATCTTCTTTAATCTAACTTGGTAAAGTCAGTAGAAGGATTAAGATTAACTGATCAAATCTTTTCTCATCTCTCAATTCGACTAGTTAAATCCTCTAAAATTATTAGATCCTTAAAAATGAAATTGTTATGGTGATAACTAGATCATAGCCTCCCATTAAGTTGGATGATAATAAGTCCAACATTTAGATGATCATTGGAGGCACCGCACGCCTGGTGCTCATTTGGCTGTCGGAATTATCATTCATAATATGTTGATTTAGTTGTATCTTTTTAATGATAGTCAGGTTGGTCGAGCTATACTTGAGTCTGATCATTCATTTGTCAGATGTACTAAATTCTGATATGTTAATGATTGGATCTAACCAGAACTTTCAATGGAGGCACCACATGCCTGCTGAAGAGGTGTCTGGGGCAAAATTGAATACTAAAAATTATTTGATGGAATAATTAGTTAAGAACTTATCCATGGGTGCATAGGGGTTGGCCGAGCCACACTCGAGCTCGTGTGCAGCCCATGTGGATTCTAGTACTCATTAAGAAATTAGTGTAATTCCTCGAATTGGAGGTAGAAGCTATCAATTTGAATAAAATAGTGAAAGAATATTTAAACTAAAATTTTTATCTTTAGGCTTAATCAATTTATATACTAATTAGGCTTTGATTTTTCTTTTGCAGTTATGACCACCACCTTGTTGCTCCGATCACTATTAGATAGTAATAAATTGATGGGATAAAATTTTGATAGTTCATATCGAAAGCTCAAAATAGTCTTAGACCACAAACGGATCTTATACATATTGATAGATCCAGCACCCTAGGAGCCAGCTCTGAACACTCATAGTATGGATCGAGACACTTATCAGAAGTAGCTCAACGATCGAACTACGATCTATTGTATTATGCTGGTGACAATAAATGATGAGTTCAGCCATCATTTTGAGAATGCTCAGTGACAGGACATATTGCAAATGTTGAACAAATCTTTTGGCATATCCAATGATGTTGAGAGGCATAAGACTAGTTGTGCCATCTTCAATGCTTAAATGAGAGAAGGAGCATCAGTCACTGATCATATACTGTATATGATCGAGATAATTGAGCGCTTGAGCAAGCTCAACTTTCTCCTACATGAGCAGCTGGGGAAGGATGCCACTCTGAACTCTTTGTCCAAATCTTACCTGATAAGTGGTATATTTTTATATTTATTGAAGGTATTTTTGATAATTTATGGTGCTAACATCTTCTTAAAAGCCTAATTTCATAAATGAATTAGATTTTTTATAAAAATAAATAATTTTAAAAAATATAAAATTAGAGTATATTTATAAAAAATAAATATTAATTTAATCAAACAATTTAATCATCAAAATATTAAAAAATTAATAAAAAATTTAATACATATTTTTCTAATTTTTTAGACAAAAATCGGAGCAAAAATTAAGCAAAAATACCCTTAAAAATATTAAAAATTACCTTTGATGCACGATGGACTGGCCGCTCGATCCACAGAAGCAATGGCATGATCCATCGAAATAGGTTCATGGTCTATGGCATGGCTCACAGGTGGGCGGAATGAATTTACGTGATCTGACGGTGGAGATCGCTCCAGATACGTGATCGGACGGCTGAGGTTTCATTATTCCATATCTAGCGATGGTGGCCACTCCCAGTGTGCAATCCAATGGCTCAAATTCATCCAAAATGAGATCCAATGGTTGCTGTCGATTGCCAACTGAGAACTAATCAGAAGAAGAGAATTCAAGCACGATCCGATGGTCGAAAACCCATCCGATGGCTAATCTAATGGCTGATGTTCGTCTCGATAGTGGATAAGAGATAACAGGCATTGATCAATGATCAAAAATTCATCAGATGTATGATTGGACGGTTGTGGTGGTTCTTGACCCTGATAAGGATTTGATTAACAATTTTTGGACTGATCTGGATGGTCCAAATGCAATCCGACAGCCAAAAATTTTTCATATGGGTATTATATGGGTTCTAAGAGTTTTGAGACTCTTTTTGCTACCAGAAAAAGATAAAAAAATTATCTATAAATAAGAGGTCTAGAAATAAAAGTAGAGAGAAAAAAAAATTAGTTGAAAAGCAAGAAAAAAATTAGAGAAAAAAAAAGTTTAGGGATCCAAGAGAAAAGATGAATATAGAGTTAGAGATGTTGATGCATGGCTAAATCTCTTCAATATGGGAATATGATGAAGCTTGTAAATAGATTTTTATTTTTTTTCTTATATTTAATTTTCATATAATAAAATTATACTTTTATTTTATATGATTTTATTTTTCTAAGGTATTGATCTAGTCTACATGGCTTATATCTTTCACTGACGTGCTGTGATCTCTGGATACGGTACTGAAAAGAATATTCCCTACAAGCCAATCGAAATTTATATTTTGATGGGTTTTTCTTGTAATCTTCCAGACTCATGTATTGACTCTTTAAATAATATAAGAAATTTTTTATCATATGCTGCATCTTACTTTTGTAATGATTATGATGAACTCTATAAATTAGGGTAATGGGTTTAGAGTTATAATGAGATCATACCTATGAGATCTAAAATTTTAAAAATTTTGATTTAAAATATTCTTAGTCATAGGAGCATTGAGAATGGGATCAATGTTTCGGATAGACTAGCACTTCTTATGTATGCTTGATGGAGAGGGTGGCTGATCTCATATGCCACTTGTGTGAGACACTAATACAAGGAAGTGGGTGCTCATTAGAGAATGAGTTCACTGAATTGATCCGACTTAAGAAATATCTTATGAAATTTACTTACCTATTAAAAGATATTTTCTTATAGTGGGAGTTGTGCATATAATCCTTTGACCTGAGACTACCATAGAACCTTGTATATATGAATCCATATTTTTTTGGTTCATATTCATTCATGACTTAGTCATGTATGGGATGTTTTGGATATGGTAGAATATATATGGAGGTTGTGAGTAGGTCAACATGAAATTGATTACTCCTGATAAGAGGAGATCGGATCCTACTTGCTCTGATCGATTGATGATTTAGGAAGCTTTCGATCAAAGTAAAGTAAAAATTAGAAAGAATTTTTAATATTTTATTAATTGAATCATCATATAAGATTGAGAGAAATATGAGTATGATATTAGATTTGACATCATTCTATATCCGGAGTCATATTCGGGGTGCAGGAACATCGCAGGATCAAATTGCACAGTAATTTTTTATTGAAAGATATTTTTGATATTTTTACTAAAATTTTATATCTTTTAGATAGACATGATACATTACTAGATGTCAATCTTATCTTGTGGATTTGATCGAATTAAAGAGTTTAATTTAATTGCCAATTAGAAAGAGTTCTAATTGTTGAAATCGGGTTAGTTAGATTGGATCTAGATCGATAAGATTAAATTCTAATCAAATCAAATTAACTTGCATTCGGATCTATTTCTGGCTAGATATGGAACGTAATGGGTCACACACAAAGAAAATTGATCAAGGGTCTAATTAGATTAGATCATATTTGCAAAATTGACATGCTAGCACATATTACAAAAACTAGCTTCCTATTTCGAATCAGGTTCGAAATTGATTCTAGATTGGGTTAATTAAGAATAATTTAATTCAAACTAATTTTGGGTTTGAGTTGGGTCAGTCCTTATCTATATGTATCAAAAAATTTGGAGTCAAAAAACCAAGTCTCCATGAGTCAAAAAATTTTCTTGTGCATGGGTACAGTTTTTGTGCACAGAAATGGCTTTCACATCCCATGAGATGGGACGCCTCATCCTCAAGCTTATCCAATGTTCCATGATGAAATAAATTTTTGAATGATTTCTAACTTAATTATGAGCATAAATTTTTTTTTTAAGTTAAAATTCCTTTTGGTTTAAATGTGAAAATTCATCAAAATTAGAAATCCTGTCTGTCTGATCCATGCGCCTGACCAAGAGTCCAACTTATGAAGGACTCTAACCCATTTGTTACACCACTTCTTAATTTAAGATTTTTTTTCACACTATTTTGATGTTAGCACCTTCATTTTTGGCTATTGGATGGATAAAATTCCACTGATAGGTGGTAGAGAAAAATTATGCCATAGGAAGTTGCGCAACACATCGGAGAATCATCGAGAAAAATGTTTCGAAGAGTCCTTCTGCGTGAAGCATCTCTTGGATTTTTTTCTAATGATTGCCATATGTCAAAATATTTCAAATGGGCATGAGAATTCATCAGGAGGTATGAAATTTTCTGATGGATGCAAGATGGCACGTGGAAGGGGTGCGAATAATTTTTGAAGGCAACCCATCACTAAGTATTTAAAGGGGGGTGCGCTGGGAGATTGGATTCATTCAGATTTCTAATTCTTCCTTTCTTTCAACATTCTCTCCCTATTATCCAATTAGTCCCTTCCTTCTCTTGTTAGGACAAGTCCAAAAATAGTAAGGACAAGTTTGATTTTAGAACAAGAGTCTAGGAAGAGAATTAAAGAAGACAAGGAGAGAAGAAAGATAGGGATAGGAAGGCTAGGAGAAGAGGAAGAGGGTCTTAAGGTCCTGATGTCCAAAAAAATTTTTAGAGTGAGAATTTTAGAGAAAAAATCATCTCAGGAGTTGGTGTCCTGATCATAGCCCTGTGTGGATCACCGTTGGAGGGCAAACAATTGGACGTCTGGTGGAGGTTCTGTTGGAATTTGGATTAAGCGCTGTAGGTATTCTTCTATAGCTTAAATTTAATTTTGAATTTATTTATATATGATTGTTAATCATCAAGAAGATGCTGATTTAAAAATTTTATATTTAAAATTTTTTAATTTAAATTTTAAAATCTATTATGCTTCCGCTATGCATTCCCACCTTAAAACCCTACAGTGGTATCAGAGTCGGTCTTGTTTGGTTCAATCATATATACATAATATTTATGTGATGCATAGTATGATTTATACTATAAAATAATTTATGTCTTCTATTATATTTTCATATGATGATATGAAATGATGCATATATGATTCACCACTTCATCATCCTGATATGAGGTTGTCCTAGCATAATGGGTTATGCTGCAAGGTTGTCCTAAGATGATGAATATTCATATGTTATATTTGTACATATAGAATATTTTAATGCTGATACATAAATTGGCATTATATAGTTAGAATGTGCATGAGACCAAATAAAAGTCCTCATTAAAAAGTATATTAAGTGTTAGTGATATGTAACTATGGGTTAACCAATTCTTGATCAATTGATCAATTGGTGTCTAGAAAAGTGCTATAGGTGGTTCTTTAATTGGTTCTGTTGTCTGACCTGATCAATTTATTGATATCTAAAAAAAGCAATGGAGGGACCCCTACCTTACTTTTCTGGTCAATTTGATTAAGCGATCTTGATATTGAAAAACTATAATATTGAAAATACTACTAAGGGCCTTCCTTATGCTAGGTAAATATTACATCATGAACTATAGCTAGTTTGTTGTGTTAACACAAGACTTGTCACAAGGATTGATATAACATAATTCTGATGCATAGAAGATGCTTACGGTAATTTTTAATATGCTACTTTATTGTGTTAACACAAGGGCAGTTATATTAGAATTTGACTATATTGAAATGAAGGGGCTAACTTAATTAAAATATTATAGTTTATTGTGTTAACACAAGGCTAATAATATCTTAGAGGCCAAGATATGATATTGAGAATTACATGAGATGCAACTGAAAAGAGTTTTCTACCTATGAACTCATAAGGATTTGTTGTGTTAACATAAGATCATTATGAGGAATTAGGATTTAATCCCACTAAGATAAATATAAAATATATCTCATTCATCATAGTAGAGGGTTATGATGTTCGATAAAATAGTGAGAGACATAATTAAATCTAAAGACCTTATTTAATTGTATGAGTCAACATGAGTTGTTTGCTTATATAATGTTCTTTAATTATTATAGATTAAATTCTACAAATGGCATCTTCACTATCATTGCGAAGAATTTTAGATTCTAACAAGTTGATCGATCTCAATTATGTGGACTGATTGAAGAATTTAAAGATCGTACTCACTCAGGAGAAGCTCTCCTATATTCTTGATGTCCCCGAACCACAAGAGGTTGGGGATGATGCCAGAGAGGAGGAGGTATCCATATACAGGATGTGAAAGAATGACAGTTTGACTGTCAAATGCATCATACTGGCCTCTATGAGTAATGAGTTGCAGAAGCAGCATGAGAGCATGGATACTCAATCCATACTCTTCAATTTTAAAGAGTTGTATGGAGAACAGAGTAGGACTGCTAGATATGAGATATCTAAGTAGTTATTCTGTGCTAGAATGACTGAGGGATCATTCGTATAAGACCATATCCTAAAGATCATTGATCTGATTACTAGATTGGGTCAATTAGATTTTATGATGGATGGAGAATTAAGTCAGGATTTGATCCTGTAATCTCTTTCTGAGTCGTTCGCTCAATTTATCGTGAACTATCACATGAACAAACTGAATACCTCATTGTCTGAGCTGTTGAATATGCTTAAGATAGCTGAGAGTCATATTAAGAAAGAAAAGGCTCCACTTCTTCTTATGGGTAAAATCTCTAAGAAGAAGTCAGGTTTTAAAGGTTCAAAGAAAGCACTGAATTCTAAGGGTGGTAAGATGAAGAAGAAGGGGAAGAAAGTCTCAGGACAAGGTACTTACTTTCACTGCGGTAAGGTAGGGCACTAGAAAAGAAATTGCAAGTTATATCTTGCAACCGTAAAGGCTGGTGCAAGCAACTCACTAAAAGGTATGTATGAGATACATACAATTTTGTCATTAAGTTCTTCCAATTCAGACTCTTGAGTATTAGATACCGCCTACGGTTCTCATATCTACAAATCATTACAAGGGCTGTAGAATATTAGAGTACTGAAGAAGGGTGATTTCGAGCTCTACGGTATTGGAGGAGAGTCCATCCAAGCAGAGGCAGTGGAAAAATATATGTTAAAATTATATTCTGGAAAGATCTTAGAGCTAGAAAACTGTTATTATATGCCAAGATCATTAGAAATATTATTTTTGTATTGTTGCTTTTGCAATGAGGTTATGAAATAAATGGAAAGAGCAATAGTTGTTCAATTTATTTTTCTAATAAAATTTTTTATCATGGCATTATTAATAATGATCTTCTAATTCTATCTAATGACAATATTTTTCATATTGATGAAAGTAAGAAGCGAAAGAGAGAAGAGTTGAATAATATTTTACTTTGACATTGTCAATTTGATCATATAAGTGACACGGATTAATAAGTTATACAAAGAAGAGTTCTTTGATCCTTATGATTATGAATCATTAGGTACTTGTGAACTTGTCTTATGAAAAAAATGACTAAGACTCCATTTAGTGGACATGGAGAAAGGACAAGTGAGTTATTAGGATTTGTACATACTGATGTATGTAATCCAATGACAATAGAAGCCAGAGGAGGATACTCTTATTTTATAATGTTCATAATGATTTATTTAGGTTTGGATATGTATATCTTATGAAACACAAATCTGAAGCCTTTGATAAATTTAAAGAGTATCAAAGTATAGTCGATAAATAAACTAAAAAAAATATTAAAATCCTTTGATCTGATCGAAGAGAAGAATACTTATCAAATAATTTCTAGATCATTTTAAAGAAAATAAAATTCTCTCAGAATGGACTCCTCCCCATATACCACAGCTAAATGGTGTAACAGAAAGGAGAAATCGCACTTTATTAGATATGGTGTGGTCCATGATGTGCCTTACAGATTTATCTATTTTCATCTAGAGATATATCCTAAAAACTGCTATTTATATTCTGAACAGAGTACCTTCAAAATCTATGTCAAGCACTCCATATGAGTATAGAGAGGAAAGAAGCCTAATCTTAAGTATCTTAAGATATGGGACTGTCCAACTTATGTTAAAAGAAATTTTGGACATAAGCTGAGTGCTAGGATAGATAAATATTTATTTATAGGATATCCTAAAAAGAGTATAGGATACCTCTTTTACCATCCTACTGAATATAAGGTGTTTGTCAGTAAATATACCATTTTGATGAAAAAAGAGTTTATTCTAGAAAGAGACAGTGGAAAGAAAATTGAACTTGGAGAAGTTCAAGACCTACAAATGCAAGCATAAGATGATCCTCAACCAAAAATATCTATTAATGAAGTACAACCATAAAATACACCTCCTCTTCGAAGGTCGGATAGAGTGTGGAATGTACCAATAAGGTATGGGTTCATTATTGAGAATAATGAAGTCCACATCATTGAGAATGATGAACCTTTGACCTATACGGAAGCCATCATGAGTAGAGACTTAGACAAATGGCTAGAGGCTATGAAATCCAAAATGGACTCCATATACTCCAACCAAGTATGGATTTTGGTTGATGCACCAGAGTGTGTGACCCCTATTAGATGCAAATGGGTCTATAAGAAAAAGATTGGAGCAGATGGCCAAGTTGAAACCTATAAAGCTAGATTGGTAGCTAAAGGTTTCAAGCAAAAATAGGTATTGATTATGATGAAACATTTTCACCTGCTGCCATACTCAAATCTATATGGATTATGATTGCAATAGCAGTATACCATGATTATGAGATTTGGCAAATGGATGTGAAGACTGCCTTCCTTAATGGTTATCTTGAGGAAGAGGTTTACATGTCTCAGCCAAAAGATTTATCTCAAAAGGGAGAGCAAATCAGGTGTGCAAGCTTAAGAAATCTATTTGTGAATTAAAGGAAGCCTCAAGAGTTGGAACATCTATTTGATGTTATAGTCAAAGAATTTGACTTTATCAAAAATATGGGTGAATCTTGTGTATACAAGAAGACTAGTGAGAGTGCCATTATCTTCTTAGTTTTATATATGGATGACATACTTCTTATTGAGAATGATATCCCAATGTTACAATCAGTCAAGACATGTCTATTAATTAAGTTTTTCATGAAGAATTTGGTGAAGCATCCTATATACTAGGTATAAAGATCTGTAGGGATAGATCTAAGAGGATGTTAGGCTTGTCCCAATCCAGGTACATAGACTTAGTGCTAAAGAGATTTAGCATGGATGAAAGTAAAAGAGGTTACTTATCCATGAGTCAAGGCATATATCTCTCTAAAAGAATGTCTCCTAAAATACCGAAAGAGAGAAATAGAATGAGTTCTATTCCCTATGCTTCGCAGTAGGATCGATCATGTATGCTATGCTATGTACTAGGTTGATGTTGCCTATGCCTTAGGCATAGTTAGTAGATTTCAGGCTAATCCATGAGAGGATCATTGGAAAGCAGTGAAAAATATTCTTAAGTACCTGAGAAGGACTAAAGATATTTTTTTGGTATATGAGGATCTGATCTAAAACTAGAAGATTATTCTGACTTTAGTTTTCAATTAGACCATAAGATAGCAAGTTCACTTCAGAGTATATCTTTACTCTTAATGGTGGAGCTGTTAGTTGAAAAATTTCAAGTAGCAGACTGTAGCTGACTCAACCACTGAGGCAGAATATATAGCTACAAGTGAAGCTACCAAGAAAGCTATCTAGATAAAGAAGTTCATCATTGAATTGGTGTCGTTTCTGAGATTAAGAATCCAGTACCACTTTACAGTGATAATACTAGAGTAGTTGCTCAAGCAAAGGAACCAAGGTCTCATCATAAATCCAAGCACATTCTAAGACGCTTCCATCTCGTTCGTGAAATAATCTAAAGACAAGATGTTGTCATTGAATGAGTAGAAACAAAGAATAACATAGCAGATCCATTCACTAAGGCTCTACCATAACAGTAGTTCGATCACCATCTGATTGTATGGGGATAAAATATAAGAGCGATTGGCTTTAGTGCAAGTGGAGATTGAAAGAATATACCCTACAATCCAATCGAAATTTGTATTTTGATGGATTTTCTTGTAATCTTCCAGACTCATGTATTGACTCTTTAAATAATAAAAGATATTTTTCATCAATGCTGCATCTTACTTTTGTAATGATTATGATAACTCCATAAATCAGGATAATGGATTTAGGATTATGATGAGATATACCTATGAGATCTAAAATCTTAAAAATCCTGATTTAAAATATTCCTAGTCATAGGAGCATTGAGAAAGGGATCAATATTTCGGATAGACTAGTATTTCTATGTATGCTCGATGGAGAGGGTGGCTGATCTCATATACCACTTGTGTAAGATACTAATAAAGAAGTGGGTGCTCATTAGAAATGAGTTCATTGAATTGATCTGACTTAAGAAACATCTTATGGAATTTACTTACCTGTCAAAAGATATTTTCTTATAGTGGGAGTTGTGCATATAATCCTTTGACCTGAGACTACCATAGAACTTGTATACATGAATCCATATTTTTTGATTCATACTCATTTATGACTTAGTCATGTACGGGGTGTTCTGGATATGGTAGAATGTGTATGGAGGTTGTGAGTAGGTCAACATAGAATCGATCACTCCTGGTAAGAGAGATCGCATCCTACTTGCTCTGATCGATTGATGATTCAGGAAGCCTTTGATCAACATAGAATAAAAATTAGAAAGAATTTTTAATATTTTATTAATTAAATCATCATATAAGATTGAGATAAATATGAGTATGATATTGAATTTGACATCATTCCATATTGGAGTCATATTCGGAGTGTAGGGAGATCATAGGATCAAATTGCATGGTAACTGTCCACTGAAAGATATTTTTGGTATTTTTACTAAAATTTTATATCTTTTAGGTAGATATAATATATTGCTAAATTTCAATCTTGTCTTGTGGGTTTGATCGAATTAAAGAGTTTAATTCAATCGTTAATTAGAAAGAGTTCTAATTATTAAAATCGGGTTAGTTTAATTGAATCTAGATCGGTTAGATTAAATTCTAATCAAATTAAATCAACTTGTACTCAAATCCATTGCTGGCTAGATGTAGAACCCAATGGGTCACATACAAAAAAAATTGATCAGGAGTTTAATTGGATTAGATCATATTTGCAAAATTGACATGCTAGCACATGTTGCAAAAACTAGCTCCTGTTTTGAATCGGGTTCAAAATTGATTCTAGATTGAGCTAATTAAGGTCAAATTAATTCAAACTAATTTTAATTTGAGTTGGGTCAGCCCTTAGCTATATGTATCAAAAATTTAGAGCTAGAAAACCAAGTCTCTATGAGTCAAAATTTTTTTTTGTGCGTGGGTGCAGTTTTTGTGCGCAGAAACAACTTTCACATCCTATGAGATGGGATGCCTCATCCTCGAGCTTATCCAATGTTCCATGATGAAATAAATTTTTGAATGATTTTAACTTAATTTTAAGCATAAATTTTTTTTAAAAATTAAAATTTTTCTAGTTTAAACATAAAAATTCGTCAAAGTTAAAAATCCTGTCAGTCTGATCTATGTGCCTGACCAAGAGTCCAATTGTGAAGGACTCTAACCCATTTGTCATGCCACTTCTTAATCTGAGATTTTTTTCACACTATTTTGATGTTAGCACCTTCATTTTGGCCTTTGGATGGATAAAATTACACTGATGGGTGGTGGAGAAAAATTATGCCACAGGAAGCTACGTGACGCATCGAAGAATCATCGAGAAAAATATTTCGAAGAGTCCTTCTACGCAAAGCATCTCTTGGATTTTTTCTTGATAATTTCCATGTATCAAAATCTTTCAGATGGGTATAAAAATTTATCAGGAGGTGTGATATTTTTGATGGATGTGAGATGGTGCATGGAAGGGGCGTGAATAATTTTCGAAGGCAACCCATCACTAAGTATTTAAAGAGGGGTGTGCCGGGGGATTGGATTTATTCAGATTTTCAATTTCTCCTTTCTTTCTAACATCCTCTCCCTATTGTCTAATTAGTCCCTTCCTTCTATTATTAAATAAGTCCAAAAATAATAAAGACAAGTCCAATTTTAGGACAAGAGTCTAGGAAGAGAATTAAGAAAGACAAGGAGAGAAGAAAGGTAGGGATAGGAAGGCTAGGAGAAGAGAAGAGGGTCTTGAGGTCCTGGTGTCCAAAAAAATTTTTAGAGTGAGAATTTTAGAGGAGAATCATCTCAAAGAGTTGGTGTCCTGATCATAGCCTTGTGTGGATCACCGTTGGAGGGTGAACAATTGGGTGCCTGGTGGAGGTTCTGCCGGAATTTGGATTAAGCGCTGCAGGTATTCTTCTATAGCTTGAATTTAATTTTAAATTTATGTTATATATGATTGTTAATCATCAAGGATATGTTGGTTTAAGATTTTTATATTTAAATTTTTTTAATTTAAATTTTGAAATCTATTATGCTTCCGCTGTGCATGCCCATCCTAAAATCCTATAGGTACGTGCTTAGGAGAGATAGATCGTGGTATGGTAGATTAAACTTATATCATATAATTGAATTTAGATAGTTTATACACTGATAGGACAAGCTACTGATACAGTCCGTACCCCTTAGAGATAAGCTCTACTAATACCTTAATCACAAAAATTAATATTTTAATATAAAAAAAATCTAATTTATATGGTGGATTCAAAATTCTTGGGTTATTTCTCTGATTTATTTTCTTTCACAAATTAATTTACATTTTTAGTTTAATTCTTGCTATTCTACTTCTTTTTAATCCTTCTACAATCAATTCTGTTTTATTTCTTTCTTAAAAAAAAAAAAGATAATCATTCTAGATCTCCATGGAAACGATCCCGACTCACTCTATCTATATAGTTTGAGTTAGTTTTTATTCTTGACCGCATATGATAGTGATCAAATTTTAGCACCATTACCGGAGATCTAGGCATGATCATTTTTTTATTAATTTTTTTTTTCTTATTCTTATTTTCTTTGCTTTCTAATTTTCTTAGTTCCTTAGTCAAACTTACTTTCTTCTAAAAAAAAAAATCTCTATATTGACACCTCATAATCTACTTAGGGAATTAGATACTTAATCACAAAACTTAGAAAGTGAAACAAATCAATTTACTTTTGACTAACTACCAAATTTGGCCACCTTTTCTTCTTGTATTGCATAAGTTCATAAAATATCTTAAGGGCACAAATCTTAAATAAGATAAGATGGGAATTTCATCACCCTTCTTTGGCCCACAAACCACCATCCTGCATATTGCATTGACCTAAATCTTAACCTAAAATTAATTAGACGTTGGCCTCTAATGACTCTCGAGCTTAATAGGATAAGGGATCCTAAGAGTTGGATCGAGTTTGGGTTAGTTAGTTTGATTGGTGTCTAGAAAAGTGCTTCAGAGATTACGTTTTGAAGAAAGGTAGTTATTTAATTGATTTCGTTTGCTTACTAGCCAACTCGATTGGTGTCTAAGGAAAGCAACAGGGAGATCCCCACCAACTTTACACTTACCTGCTTAGTGAAGTGGCTAGTCTTTTACCTGGAGTACTCGAAGGCAACCTTGACAGTTAATAGTAGTTTAGATCTAGGATTATCCTTAGTTAGGATTGATTGCATAACTTGATTACTAACCTACAAATATTAACCCTAATTAAAATACTCTTTTCTATTGTCTCTAGATTTAGGACTCCTTAGGCCCCCATCTTTAGAATTCTCTTCTCATCTATTTCCTCTTCTCTTAAAAAAAATTATAAAAATAACCAAAAATTCTTAAATTTCTTCTTAGACAAGGATATATGATCGATTAGTGAGAATAGATCCAAACTTTGCATCGAGTCCAGTAGACCTTAAGCCCACCATGGGTGAATCCAAACATGAACTTTGGGTACTGAAAGATCTTTGCTATCCAATTGGGTCAGCCCAACCCTCATGTATCCGACTGCCACAAACTGATGCCAATTTTAAAATTAAATCTCACATCATAAACATGCTTCTCAAATTCACCAGAATCGAGGAAGCATATATTTTTATGAGAAAATTTGAGGAAGTATGCGCCACGATGCAGCTCCAACAGCTCATTGAGGATGCTGTAAAACTTAGGTTGATCAACTTTGCTCTTAAGGATAGTACCAAAAAATGGTTATACAGTCTTCCTAATCAATCCGTAGCATCATGGGAGGCTTTTGTTAAAGTGTTCCTAAAAAAAAATTTTCCACACCATAAGACTGTTAAATTTAGAAATAAAATTAATCAATTTTTTTAATTACCCGATGAGTCTTTTTGGAAGTGCTTTGATCATTTTAAGAATCTTTTGAGTCAATGCCCACACCATGGAATAGAAACTTGGAGGCTATGCCAAATCATTGAAGAAGGACTAGACCCAAACACTAGAACCATATTAGAATCAATGTGTCAGGGTCAATTCATGAATAAAGAGCCTATAGAAGCCCAGCAATTTCTAGAGGACCTAGCAGAAAAGAGCCTACAATGGGAGATTACTAGGGAACCCGATAGACTCATACCTTCAAGAGGGGGTGTATATCAAGTTCAACCTTTCCTAGCTGAAGAGACTAAATTTGCATCTTTGATCCGTAGGATAGAGGCCCTAAAACTCAAGGGACACATTGAAGTGAACCAAGTTGCAACATCCACTTGCAATAGGTGTAATGCCATTGACCACACAATAGAAGAATGTCCTTTCTTGATGAGTTCAATCGAGAATGAAGTAGCACAGGTGAACGCAGCCTATCAAAGACCAACAAATGATCCCTATGCACCAATGTACAATTCAGGATGGAGGAACCATCTCAATTTTTCTTGGTCACAAGGGTCAAACTCAAATAGATCTGCCTTCACTCAGCCCAACCCCAGATCCACTCAATCATCAAATAATCCATCAGGTTTCAGTAATGATCAAAGGCTTAACTCGCTAGAAAAGAGTCTAGAAATCCTAGTAAAATTGACTGCTAGCACCAACACTACACTAAACAACTTCGTACAGACCACGGACCACCTTTTAACTTCCAACACCCAGGCTATTGCCCATTTAGAGATGCAGTTAGGTCAATTAACCATGGCTGTGAGTGAAAGAAAAAAAGATAAACTATCGAGTCAACCCAAGGCTAATCATAGAACTTAGAATAATCAAGGACCATAACAAGGAGCTTAGATCAACCAATTAAATACAATTCACATCTTAAGATTGAAAACAAGTAGACAACCATGTCGGTACACCTAAAGAGCAAGATGACCCATTATCTAAATCACTTCATGAGCAAGTGATCAATCAGACTGAGTTTAAGGATCCAGATAAGTCTAAAGAGTCAACAGAGATTGAACAAATACCCAAATCACTTGCAGAATCTATCTCAGGATTTGAGCAAGCCAAGACATCACCCACCAATCCTGAAGCTCTTTTTTCAAATAGACTTAGGTCCAACAGACACTCAGCCCATATGGATCAAATCTTAGAGATGTTTAAACAAGTGAAAATAAATATCCCTCTATTAGACATGATCCAACAAGTTTCCACATACATCAAATTTTTTAAAGACCTATGCACAAAGAAGAAGACCACTAACATTTTCAAAAAAACCTTTTTGACGGCCAGTGTGAGCTCATATCTATCAAGCCACATGCTTGTTAAGTACAAAGATTTAGAGTCTCTTACAATCTCTTGTGTCATTGGAAAAACCATTATTGATCGGGCCTTATTAGATTTAGGGACTAGTGTGAACATCTTACCTTATTCGGTCTATGAAAAATTGGGGATAGGAGAATTACAGCCTACAGAAATCATATTGCAATTAATAGATCGATCAGTGAGGGTCTTCAAAGGAGTCGTGGAGGATGTGTTAATCAAGATCAGTAATTTTATTTACCCTATAGATTTTGTGATCTTCGAGACTGAACCAGTGATTAATCCAAAAGATCACATCTTAGTAATCTTAGGAAGATCATTCTTAGCAACCACCAACGCTCTAATCAATTACCGCAATGAACTCATAAAGCTTTCATTTGGAAACATGACCATTGATCTTAATATTTTCAATCTTGAAAACAAAAGTCACCAACTCATTGATGCAAACCTGATCCAGGATGAGATCTATGAGAACATTGACCTAGGAGAAGAAGATTTTGACTATAATCTCTGATCAGATCAAGAATCTGAAATAGTTTATGAAATTTTTCTATTTAGTGATCAGAGAGTTCATACACAATGGCAACCACCTGTCGAACCACTTGTAAGGATGCATGAACCAATACACAAGCCATCGATTAGGGAAGCACCAAAATTAGAACTCAAAATACTCCCTGAGTACATTAAATATACGTATTTAGGTCCATCAGAAACCCTATCCATAATCATCGTATCAGACCAAGATCAAATCCAAGAGGAGAAACTTTTAGCTGTCCTAAAAAAGAATAAGAAAGCCATGGGCTGGACCATGATTGACATCAAAGGGATCAGTCCTTCAATTGTCCAACATCAAATTCATTTAGGAAAAGAAGCCAAGCCAATTAGAGACCCCCAAAGGAGACTTAACCCAACTATGAAGGAGGTAATGAAGAAAGAGATTCTCAAGTTACTAAACAATGAAATTATCTACCCCATTTCAAATAGTTCATGGGTTAGCCCAATTCAAGTAGTGCTTAAAAAGTCAGGAGTAACAGTGGTTCAAAACAAAGCAAATGAGTTAGTTCCACTAGAGTCTAAACTGGATAGAGAGTCTGTATTGATTACAGAAAACTGAATGTAGCCATAAGAAAGGACCATTTTTTCCTATCATTCATTGACCAGATGTTAGAAAGGTTAGTCGGACATGAGTTTTATTATTTTTTTGATAGATATTTTGGTTATAACCAGATTTTTATAGCACCAGAGGACCAAGAGAAGATCATATTTACCTATCCATTTGAAACTTTTATCTATAGATGCATGCCCTTTCATTTATGTAATGCTCTATCTACTTTTCAAAGATGCATGATCAGCATCTTTATTGATATGATCGAGAGATTTCTAAGAAATTCATGGATAATTTTTTTATCTTTGGCTCCACCTTCTTCGAGTGCCTACATCACCTAAGACTGATCTTAGAAAGGTATAAGGAGAAACACTTAGTGCTTAATTGGGAAAATACCAATTCATGGTCAAAGAAGGCATAGTACTTGGCCATGTTATCTCAAAGAAAGAAATTGAAGTGGATAAAGTCAAAGTGGATAAAGCCAAAGTAGACTTGATTGTAAATCTTTCACCACCCAAATCAGTCAAATAAATTCACTCATTCTTAGGATATTCTGGCTTCTATAGGAGATTCATCAAAAATTTTAGCAAAATAGCTCGACCACTGACCAATCTTCTTGCCAAAGACGTCAAATTTGATTTTACTTCTGAGTGCCTCAATTCTTTTGAGCATCTTAAAAAGGCATTGACATCTGCACCCATCATTTACCCATCCGATTGGACTCAACCCTTCGAACTCATGTGTGATGCATCAGATCATGCCAACAAAGCCATTTTAGGATAAAGAATTGATAAGTTGCCATGAGTTATTTACTATGTCAGTAGGACCCTTAATGATGCGCAGCTTAACTACTCAACCACTGAAAAAGAGTTCTTGGCTATCATCTTTATCCTCGAAAAGTTTAGATCTTATTTGGTTTGGTCACATGTCATTGTATATACTAATCACTCAGCCATTAGATATCTATTAACAAAAAAAGATGCAAAAGCATGTTTGATCTGATGAATTTTACTTTTTTAAAAATTTGACCTAGAAACCAGAGATAAGAAAGGAACCAAAAATATAGTGGCTGATCACCTGTCCCGATTGACTGATGCATCCTCTAATGAACCATTAATAGAAGAGTCTTTTCTTGATGAACAACTCATGTCCATGACCAAAGAACCATGGTACACTGATATTGTTAATTATTTAGCCACTGGTAGGATTCTCTCTTACTGGACCACTCAGGATAAACATAATTTTTTTACTCAAGTAAAGTATTTTAGATGGGATGATCCATATCTATTTAAATAATGTCCTGACCAAATCATTAGAAGATGTCTCCCGGACCATGAGATCAAAAATATCTTATCCTTTTGTCAAGACCAAGCTTGCAGTGGCTACTTTGGATCTAAGAAAACTGCTGCAAATTTTTTTAATGTGGATTCTATTAGCTCAATTTGTTTAAGGATGCACATGAGTACTGTAAAAGCTACACTAGGTGTCAACAAGTAGAATGGATCACAAAAAGAGACATGATGCCATTAAATCCAATTTTAGTTGTTGAGATTTTGGATGTGTGGGGAATCAATTTCATGGGACCACTTTCAAACTCTTTCGGGAATGAATATGTCTCAGTGGCTATCGATTACGTGTCCAAATGGGTAGAGACTATACCGTGTAGATCGAATGATAGCAAAATTATTATTAAATTTCTAAAAAAAATATCCTCTCTCATTTTGAAATTTTTAGAGCCATTATAAGTGATTAGGGAATATATTTTTGTAATTGATCCTTTGTAACCCTAATGAAAAAATACAACATCACCTATAAATTGGCCACACCCTATCACCCCCAGACTAGTGGACAAGTTAAAGTTTCAAATCATCAAATCAAATAAATTTTAGAGAA
>NC_025994.2:74770339-74836445 GCF_000442705.2 Elaeis guineensis
CATGAACTTTGGGTACTGAAAGATCTTTGCTATCCAATTGGGTCAGCCCAACCCTCATGTATCCGACTGCCACAAACTGATGCCAATTTTAAAATTAAATCTCACATCATAAACATGCTTCTCAAATTCACCAGAATCGAGGAAGCATATATTTTTATGAGAAAATTTGAGGAAGTATGCGCCACGATGCAGCTCCAACAGCTCATTGAGGATGCTGTAAAACTTAGGTTGATCAACTTTGCTCTTAAGGATAGTACCAAAAAATGGTTATACAGTCTTCCTAATCAATCCGTAGCATCATGGGAGGCTTTTGTTAAAGTGTTCCTAAAAAAAAATTTTCCACACCATAAGACTGTTAAATTTAGAAATAAATTAATCAATTTTTTTAATTACCCGATGAGTCTTTTTGGAAGTGCTTTGATCATTTTAAGAATCTTTTGAGTCAATGCCCACACCATGGAATAGAAACTTGGAGGCTATGCCAAATCATTGAAGAAGGACTAGACCCAAACACTAGAACCATATTAGAATCAATGTGTCAGGGTCAATTCATGAATAAAGAGCTATAGAAGCCAGCAATTTCTAGAGGACCTAGCAGAAAAGAGCCTACAATGGGAGATTACTAGGGAACCCGATAGACTCATACCTTCAAGAGGGGGTGTATATCAAGTTCAACCTTTCCTAGCTGAAGAGACTAAATTTGCATCTTTGATCCGTAGGATAGAGGCCCTAAAACTCAAGGGACACATTGAAGTGAACCAAGTTGCAACATCCACTTGCAATAGGTGTAATGCCATTGACCACACAATAGAAGATGTCCTTTCTTGATGAGTTCAATCGAGAATGAAGTAGCACAGGTGAACGCAGCCTATCAAAGACCACAAATGATCCCTATGCACCAATGTACAATTCAGGATGGAGGAACCATCTCAATTTTTCTTGGTCACAAGGGTCAAACTCAAATAGATCTGCCTTCACTCAGCCCAACCCCAGATCCACTCAATCATCAAATAATCCATCAGGTTTCAGTAATGATCAAAGGCTTAACTCGCTAGAAAGAGTCTAGAAATCCTAGTAAAATTGACTGCTAGCACCAACACTACACTAAACAACTTCGTACAGACCACGGACCACCTTTTAACTTCCAACACCCAGGCTATTGCCATTTAGAGATGCAGTTAGGTCAATTAACCATGGCTGTGAGTGAAAGAAAAAAAGATAAACTATCGAGTCAACCCAAGGCTAATCATAGAACTTAGAATAATCAAGGACCATAACAAGGAGCTTAGATCAACCAATTAAATACAATTCACATCTTAAGATTGAAAACAAGTAGACAACCATGTCGGTACACCTAAAGAGCAAGATGACCCATTATCTAAATCACTTCATGAGCAAGTGATCAATCAGATGAGTTTAAGGATCCAGATAAGTCTAAAGAGTCAACAGAGATTGAACAAATACCCAAATCACTTGCAGAATCTATCTCAGGATTTGAGCAAGCCAAGACATCACCACCAATCCTGAAGCTCTTTTTTCAAATAGACTTAGGTCCAACAGACACTCAGCCCATATGGATCAAATCTTAGAGATGTTTAAACAAGTGAAATAAATATCCCTCTATTAGACATGATCCAACAAGTTTCCACATACATCAAATTTTTTAAAGACCTATGCACAAAGAAGAAGACCACTAACATTTTCAAAAAACCTTTTTGACGGCCAGTGTGAGCTCATATCTATCAAGCCACATGCTTGTTAAGTACAAAGATTTAGAGTCTCTTACAATCTCTTGTGTCATTGGAAAAACCATATTGATCGGGCCTTATTAGATTTAGGGACTAGTGTGAACATCTTACCTTATTCGGTCTATGAAAAATTGGGGATAGGAGAATTACAGCCTACAGAAATCATATTGCAATTAATAGATCGATCAGTGAGGGTCTTCCAAAGGAGTCGTGGAGGATGTGTTAATCAAGATCAGTAATTTTATTTACCCTATAGATTTTGTGATCTTCGAGACTGAACCAGTGTTAATCCAAAAGATCACATCTTAGTAATCTTAGGAAGATCATTCTTAGCAACCACCAACGCCTAATCAATTACCGCAATGAACTCATAAGCTCTCATTTGGAAACATGACCATTGATCTTAATATTTTCAATCTTGAAAACAAAAGACCAATCATTGATGTAAACCTGATCCAGGATGAGATCTATGAGAACATTGACCTAGGAGAAGAAGATTTTGACTGTAATCTCTGATCAGATCAAGAATCTGAAATAGTTTATGAAATTTTTCATTTAGTGATCAGAGAGTTCATCCACAATGGCAACCACCTGTCGAACCACTTGTAAGGATGCATGAACCAATACACAAGCCATCGATTGAGGAAGCACCAAAATTAGAACTCAAAATACTCCCTGAGTCATTAAATATACGTATTAGGTCCATCAGAAACCCTATCCATAATCATCGTATCAGACCAGATCAAATCCAAGAGGAGAAACTTTTAGCTGTCCTAAAAAGAATAAGAAGCCATGGCTGGACCATGGCTGACATCAAAGGGATCAGTCCTTCAATTGTCCAACATCAAATTCATTTAGGAGAGAAGCCAAGCCAATTAGAGACCCCCAAAGGAGACTTAACCCAACTATGAAGGAGGTAATGAAGAAAGAGATTCTCAAGTTACTAAACAATGAAATTATCTACCCCATTTCAGATAGTTCATGGGTTAGCCCAATTCAAGTAGTGCTTAAAAAGTCAGGAGTAACAGTGGTTCAAAACAAAGCAAATGAGTTAGTTCACTAGAGTCCAAACTGGATAGAGAGTCTGTATTGATTACAGAAAACTGAATGAGCCATAAGAAAGGACCATTTTTTCCTATCATTCATTGACCAGATGTTGGAAAGGTTAGTCGGACATGAGTTCTATTATTTTTTGATAGATATTTGGTTATAACCAGATTTTTATAGCACCAGAGGACCAAGAGAAGATCATATTTACCTATCCATTTGAACTTTTTCTATAGATGCATGCCCTTTGTTTATGTAATGCTCCATCTACTTTTCAAAGATGCATGTCAGCATCTTTTTGATATGATCGAGAGATTTCTAAAAATTCATGGATAATTTTTTATCTTTGGCTCCACCTTCTTCGAGTGCCTACATCACCTAAGACTGGTCTTAGAAAGGTATAAGGAGAAACACTTAGTGCTTAATTGGAAAAAATACCAATTCATGGTCAAAGAAGGCATAGTACTTGGCCATGTTATCTCAAAGAAGAAGAATTGAAGTGGATAAAGCCAAAGTAGACTTGATTGCAAATCTTTCACCACCAAATCAGTCAAAAAATTCACTCATTCTTAGGACATCTGGCTTCTATAGGAGGTTCATCAAAAATTTTAGCAAAATAGCTCGACCACTGACCAATCTTCTTGCCAAAGACGTCAAATTTGATTTTACTTCTGAGTGCCTCAATTCTTTTGAGCATCTTAAAAAGGCATTGACATCTGCACCCATCATTACCCATCCGATTGGACTCAACCCTTCGAACTCATGTGTGATGCATCAGATCATGCCACAAGCCATTTTAGGATAAAAATTGATAAGTTGCCATGAGTTATTTACTATGTCAGTAGGACCCTTAATGATGCGCAGCTTAACTACTCAACCACTGAAAAAGAGTTCTTGGCTATCATCTTTCCTCGAAAAGTTTAGATCTTATTTGGTTTGGTCACATGTCATTGTATATACTGATCACTCAGCCATTAGATATCTATTAACAAAAAAGATGCAAAAGCATGTTTGATCTGATGAATTTTACTTTTTCAAAATTTGACCTAGAAATCAGGATAAGAAAGGAACCAAAAATATAGTGGCTGATCACCTGTCCCGATTGACTGATGCATCCTCTAATGAACCATTAATAGAAGAGTCTTTTCTTGATGAACAACTCATGTCCATGACCAAAGAACCATGGTACACTGATATTGTAATTACTTAGCCACTGGTAGGATTCTCTCTTACTGGACCACTCAGGATAAACATAATTTTTTACTCAAGTAAAGTATTTTAGATGGGATGATCCATATCTATTTAAATAATGTCCTGACCAAATCATTAGAAGATGTCTCCGGACCATGAGATCAAAAATATCTTATCCTTTTGTCAAGACCAAGCCTGCAGTGGCTACTTTGGATCTAAGAAAACTGCTGCAAATTTTTTTAATGTGGATTCTATTAGGCTCAATTTGTTTAAGGATGCACATGAGTACTGTAAAAGCTACACTAGGTGTCAACAAGTAGAATGGATCACAAAAAGAGACATGATGCCATTAAATCCATTTAGTTGTTGAGATTTTGGATGTGTGGGGAATCGATTTCATGGGACCACTTTCAAACTCTTTCGGAATGAATATTCTAGTGGCTATCGATTACGTGTCCAAATGGTAGAGACTATACCGTGTAGATCGAATGATAGCAAAATTATTATAAATTTCTAAAAAAAATATCCTCTCTCATTTTGAAATTTTAGAGCCATTATAAGTGATAGGGAATATATTTTTGTAATTGATCCTTTGTAACCCTAATGAAAAATACAACATCACCTATAAATTGGCCACACCCTATCACCCCCAGACTAGTGGACAAGTTAAGTTTCAAATCATCAAATCAAATAAATTTAGAGAAGATTGTGAGCACCAATAGAAAAGATTGGTCATTGAAGCTAATGGATGCTCTTTGGGCATATCACACTGCCTTCAGAACCAACTTAGAAATGTCTCCTTATAGGCTTGTGTTTGGTAAAGCATGTCACTTGATAGTAGAGCTTGAACATAGGTCTATGTGGGCTATCAAAAAGTTGAATATGGATCTAGATGAGGCTGGACAACATAGGAAGCTACAAATTGATGAACTTGAAGAAATTAAGAATGAGGCATACGACAATGCTAAGATATATAAAGAACGAACTAAGGTATTTCATGATCGAGCAATCCTTAAAAAATTATTTTTATCTGGTCAAAAAGTTTTTTTGTATAACTTTAGGCTACATTTATTTTCTGAAAAACTTAGATCTAGATGGACAGAGCTCTATATAGTAAAAGAAGTTTTTCTCATGGGATTGTAGAGATCAAAAATTCAAACAATGATGCTACTTTTAAAGTAAATAAATAATAATTGAAACCATTCTTGGAGTTGCCTACAGAAATTGAGGAGGCCATAGTTCTCCATGAGCCTATTTATTCTGATTGATTCTATATCACGGATTCAGTCTAATTGAAGATTTAAAATTTAGCACTTTTTGGAAGGCAACTCAATTTTATTTTATTTTATTTTAATTGATCTTCATTTTTTTATAGAAATAATGGATTGCTCTGTGTGAAAGCACCTGTTAATAAATGTGATCGACTGAAGATGATAAATTTAGCACTTTTTGGGAAGCAATCTAGTTCCAGATTTTGCTTTCTTTTATATTTTAATCAAGTCTTGCTTCATATCTGTTGTAGGATTTGAGGATAATATTGACTAAGTTGGGAAAGAACTAATTTTGAAAAGATGTCTGGATCAGGTGATATCTCTCTTTTTTCTTTCTCTTTTTATGCACCTTTATTTTTTTACTCCATTAAGGATAATGTTGATTAAGTTGGGGGGAGAATATTTGGAGAATAATAATAAATTTTTTTAAAGTTCTCAAGTAAATTAGTATTTAGCATTTAAGCACCTGATTACATTTAAGAATTGAGTTAAATCAAGTATTTTTAAAAGAAAATTGATGTACAGACTAGAGAGTTTGTGAGATATTGAGGGATCAAGTATTAAGAAAACTCAATAAAGAGTTAAGTTTAGAACTTAAATAATTTTTTTTGAATATTTTTAAATTTTTTTACCAGCATCAAAGAAGAATTTACTTTCTATGAACTTGTGTAGGATAACTATACGTTTCTTCATATTTAAAAAAATAAAAAAAAAATTCAAATACTTCATGCTGAGTAATTGGGTCTTTTTGCCTAAGCAAGCATTGAGTTTCGCATCAAAAGATATGAAGGGCAAAGAAGCTTTGTTGTAAAGTTAGTTTTAACTCGTAGCCTGTTTAATTCGAGCAAGTAGGTCGAGGGGTATTTTATACCTAGTGCCCTAAAGTCATCTATTTGGGAGTCATTGGCTGAAAACTCGCTATATGGGTCAAACAAAAGCTTAAGGGGTTAAGACATTCAATAGTGGTACAATGTTAAAAAAATTATAAAAAAAAATCAATGAATAAAGGATAGAAGTAACAATATACTTGTCTATATGAAGGTTAATGATTTGGAGATAAAGATAGAATAATTTAGAAAAGTTCAGAAAATATTTAGTATTCTTAGCTTAACTCCCATATTGATTAGTATTAATACTCCAATGACATATCTCACTCACGCTCTACTGAATATCAATTATCTTTTTGAAAATTATTTGATAAAATTTGAAATTTTAAGTTAAATGGTACTTAATTCTAAATTCTTTCTTTACTCGAGGACGAGCAAAGTTCAAGTTGGGAGGTGTGATAAGTAATATATTTTTATATTTATTGAAGGTATTTTTGATAATTTATGATGCTAACATCTTCTTAAAAACCTAATTTCATAAATAAATTAGATTTTCTTGTAAAAATAAGTAATTTTAGAAAAATATAAAATTAGAGTATATTTATAAAAAAATAGATGTTGATTTAATTAAGTAATTTAAGCACCAAAATATTGAATAATTAATAAAAAATTTAATATATATTTTTTTAATTTTTTAGGTAAAAATCGAAGCAAAAGTCAAGCGAAAATACCCTTAAAAATATTGAAAATTACCTTCGGTGCATAGTGGATCGGCCGCTCGATCTACAAAAGTAATGGCATGGTCCACCAGAATAGGTTCACGATCTATGGTATGGCTCATAGGCAGGCAAAAGGAATTTGCACGATCCGATGGTGGAGATCACTCCAGATACGTGATCGGACAATTGAGGTTTCGTTGTTCTATATCTAACGGTGGTGGCCCACTCCCAGTGTGCAATCCGACAGACCAAATTCATCCAGAATGAGATCTGACAGCTGCTGTTGATTGCTGGCTGAGAACTAATTAGAAGAAAAGATTTTGAGTATGATCCAATGGTTGAAAACCCATCCGATGGCTGATCCAATGGCTGCTGTTCGTCCCGACAGTGGATAAGAGATAACAGGCACTGATCAATGATTGAAAATTCATCAGATGTGTGATCAGACAGCTATGGTTGTTTTTGACCTTGATAAGGATTTGATTAATGATTTTTGGACTGATCTGGATGGTCCAAATACAATCCGACAGTCAAAAATTTTTCATATGGGTATTATACGAGTTCTAAAGATTTTGGGACTCCTTTTGCTATCAAAGAAAGGTAAAAAATTTATCTATAAATAAGAGATCCAAAAATAAGAGTGGAGAGGAGAAAAAATTAGTAGAAAAGTAGAAAAAAATTAGAGAAAAAAAATAAAAAAAGTTTAGGGATCCAAGAGAAAGGATGAATATGGAGCTAGACATCTTGATGTATTGCTAAATCTCTTCAACCTAGGAATACGATGAAGCTTATAAATAGATTTTTATTTTTTTTTATATATTTAATTTTTATACAATAAAGTTATACTTTATTTTATATCTTTTTATTTTTTTAAGGTATTGATCTAGCCTACACGGCTCATACCCTTCACTGACGTATCGTGATCTTTAGATACGATACATGCTTAGGAGAGATAGATCATGATATGTTAGATTAAATCTTATATCATGTAATTAAATTTATATAGTTTATACTTTGATAGGATGAGCCGTAATCTACTGATACAGTCTATACCTCTTAAAGATAAGCTATACTAATACCTTAATCACAAGAATTAATATTGCAACATAAAAAAAAATCTAATTTGCATGGTGGATTTGAAATTTTTGAGTTATTTTTTTGACTTATTTTTTTTCATAAATTAATTTATATTTTTAGTTTAATTCTTGCTATTCTATTTCTTTTTAATCCTTCTACAATCAATTTTTTTTTTATTTTTTCTTAAAAAAAAAGATAATCACCCTAGAACTCCATGAAAATGATCCCGACTCACCCTATCTATATAGTTTGAGTTAGTTTTTATTCTTGACCGCCTACGACAGCGATCACTAGCTCTCTTTTCTTATTATCGAATGATAAAGTCTGCAGTCAACTACCATGATATGTTGGGGTTGCTGCATAACTTTGAAAAAGATCACTAGCTCCACAAGGAGTCGATGAATATTATGGGAGGATCTTCTTCTGGATGTCAACCCTTTAAAAAAGAGAAAAAAAATAAGAAGAACAATAAAAGGGTGCAAAATGCTGGGGCACCCAAGTCCTATCAGATCAAGAAACCCAAATCTGATTAGAGTCAAATGGAATGCTTTTATTGCAAGAAGCAGGGGCACTGGAAGAGGAATTATCCTCAGTACATTGCCTCCCTGGATTTGAACAGATCGAGAAAGAAGCAAGTTGTTACTAGATAAGGTTATTATATGATAACATCTTGTAATTTCTTAATTTATGATTCTACTATCTGGGTATTAGATACCAAAAGCTCTTTTAATATTTATAATTCATTGCAGGGTCTGCAGGTCAGTAGGAGATTTGAAGAAGATGAAAGATTCCTTAGTGTTAGAGATAGAAGATCAGTTTCAGTTCTAGTGTTAGGGATTATTAAGCTTGTATTCAAGTCCAATATAATTGTTCTTAATGAATGTCATTTTTGTTCTTCTTTTTATTGAACATTATTTCTGTAGGCCTCTGGCCATGTACGGTTATGAAATTTTAATAAAAGAGATAATTTTAATATCATTATGAATGATGTTAATGTGATGAATGGATAGCTGAATAATAAAATTTATATTTTATCACAACCTGTTAATGTAATGTACACGTCCAGCAAATACCCTAGAATTAGTGATATCTCCGATATCTATCTTTGGTACTGTAGGTTAGGTTATATTAATAAGAACAGAATAAATAGATTAAACAAGAGAGAATTCTCAAAATCTATGATTGTGAATCACTTCTAACCTGTGAGTCCTATCTTCTTGAAAAAATGATCAAGTCACTTTTTATTGAAAAAAATGAGCGAGCCAGTGAAGTTTTAGATCTGATACATACTGATGTATGTGGATCGATGAATATCAATATCAGAGATGGATATTATTATTTTATTATATTTATAGATGACCTATCGAGGTATGAGCATGTCTATTTAATGACACATAAGTCAGAATCATTTGAAATGTTCAAACAATTCTGTAATGAAGTAGAGAAACAAACTGTAAAGAGTATTAAAACTCTTCGATCCAATTGAGGTGGTGAATATCTCTCTAGTGAATTTTTAACATACTTAAAAGAGAATAGGATTCTCTCACAATGGACCTCTCCTGGAACACCACAGCATAATAGTGTGTCAGAAAGGAGGAATCGAACTTCGTTGGATATGGTTCGATCTATGATGGGCTTTGCAAGTCTACCAATCTCCTTTTGGAGATATACACTCGAGTCAACTTATTATATTTTAAATAAAGTTTCAAGCAAGTCTATGAGTAAAACACTACATAAGATATGGATAGAACATAAGCTAGTACTCTCTCACCTTAGAATTTGGGGATGTCCAGCTTATGTCAAACATTTGAAAATTGATAAGCTTAGATCTAAGTCTGACAAATATTTAGTTGTAGGATATCTAAAAGAGATCAAAGGGTATTACTTCTACCATGCTGATGAATAGAAGGTGTTCGCCAGCAATAGGACAGTTTTTCTAGAAAAAAAATTTCTTGGGGAAGAAACTAATGCCTCAAAGATTGAACTTGATGAAGTTCGATTGGTAGAAGAACCGACACAATCTAGTAGACCTATAGAGTCAGATTTGATTAGATCAAATCCGAAACCTGTTGTAGAAATATCTTTAAGGAGATCCGATAGAGTATCACATCAACTGGATAAATACTATAATTTTTTGATCTGGGACAGTGATCTAGTTGAACTCGATGAGAACAATGAGAATCCGATCACCTATATGGATGCGATGCAAAGGTTTGACTCCGATAAGTGGCTAGAAGCCATAAAATCTGAAATGGAGTCCATGAAGATCAATGATATATGGATATTGATTGACTCACCTAAAGGGATAAAATCCATAGGGGTGTAAGTGGATTTTCAAAAAGAAGAGGAGTGCAGACGGAAAGGTGAAGACCTATAAAGCCCATCTAGTTGCCAAGGATTACCGTTAGCATTATGATATTGACTATAATGAGATATTTTCTCCTATGATAATGCTTAAGTCCATTCAGATCATGCTTATGATAGCAGCATATCTGGACTATGAAATCTGATAAATGGATATGAAAACAACCTTCCTAAATAGAAAGCTGGAAGAAGATGTGTATATGATACAACATGAAGGTTTTATATCCACAGATAAGTCTAAGGTGTGCATGCTTCAGAGGTCCATTTATGGACTTAAGTAGATATCTCAGAGTTGGAATATGTATTTTGATAAAGTGATCAAAATGTATGGCTTCATTAAGAATGGAGAAGAATCTTGCATATACAAGTGGGTTAATAACTCTGTGATAGTATTTCTTGTTTTGTATGTGGATGATATTCTCTTAATCAATAATGACATCCCTGCATTATAGAGAATAAAGGTTTGGTTGTCATCACAGTTCTTCATGAAGGATTTGGGAGAAGCATCCTATATTCTTGGGATGAAGATCTATAGAGATAGATCTAAAAAGTTGCTTGAATTATCTCAGTCGATGTACATTGATACTGTGTTGAAAAGGTTTAGCATGGAGAATTTCAAGAAAGACTATCTTTCAATAGGCCAAGAAATTTTTCTCTCAAAGAGTGATTATCTGATAATTCCTCAAGAGAGAGAACATATGAGTAGAATTTCATATAATTCGACAGTGAGATCTATTATGTACACCATGACATGTACGAGACCGAATATAACATACTCACTAGGGGTAGTAAGCAGATACTAGTCTGATCTAGATGAGAACTACTGGAAGGTCATAAAGACCATCTTTAAATATTTGAGAAATACTAAGGATCAGTGGTTTATCTATGGAGAATCCAACTTAAAACTTGTGAGATTTACAGACTTCAATTTTCAGTCAGATCATGATGATGGTAAGAGCATGTCAGAATATATTTTTATACCCTAAATAGTGGAGCAATCTACTGAAAGAGTTTCAAACAGCACACTGTGGCCAACTCTACTTGCGAGGTGAAATATATCATGGCATCCAATGCTGTGAAGGAAGATGTGTGGTTACGGAAGTTCATCAATGAGCTCAGAGTGGCATCCTCACTTGATGGCCTCATCTTGTTGTACTACAACAGTATTGGTGCCATTGCTTAAGTGAAGGAATCAAAGTCATATCAGCAGACCAAGCACATTTTGTGTCGCTACCACCTAATTCGAGAGATCATAGATCGAGATGATGTTGAGCTTCAGAAGATCGACGAAAAGAAGAATTTGGTTGATCCATTTACTAAAGCCCTCGATGTTAAGAAGTTTGAAGATTATAAATCAAAGATGGATGTACGATACTACACCGATTGGCTTTAATCCAAGTGAGAGTTATTGGAAATTGTGTCTTAAAGTCAATCGTCAGCTTGTTGATGATAGAACTTATCATTGTAATTGTATATGAATTGTTAAATTAATAAATATTATTTGATTTTCTCATCATTGTGTACAGGTTATTTTGAACTCCTATTATGTGATGAAATCTTTAGGACTATTTGATTCGATATAGGAGGATATATTATTTAGTCCTTAAATCTTAAGTTTACGATCAAATGATATACTATTATTAAGACGATAGCTATATTAAATATAGGTCGTTGTGTGCCATGTACGTTGGTTGTCCTCTTAACCATGTCCTTTTAACCAAAGAGAGTGACAATACTGGCATGGCATGCAAGTGAAACATAGGAGTACAGCTTACTGAATGTGGCCAACTGCTGAGCGCTCTACTGTCAAGAGTAACTCACGAAGGATATATGTATAAGTGTCCCTTTAACCTGAGATCACTATGGTGACTTGCAAGCAACTCACTGTGCTTTAATGCTGGATTATCTAAATTTTTAATTCAGTGATGAAAGATTTTTGGGTATAGTGAAATACTTGCAAAGTCAGTGTGTGAGTCAAGATGGAATTGATCCCTCCGAATAAGTAGGAGTTAACGTATTAGTATGTTTCAATTCAATAAAATCTTGATCGGGGTAATCTATGTGATGGATTTAAAAAATTAAAATATAATATGAATAACCATATCATGGTTGACAGTTAAACCCTAGATTATCTTGAGCATTTGGATCAAAGAGATGAATTATACGGTAACCATATGCCAATAGGTTCTTGAATGATGCTTTGCAATCTTTCAACCTATTCGGACGTCGGGTATCATTGCTAGATGGTCACTTTGATTGATATAAAAAGATTATTCCTATACTATCAGCTTAGGTTCGAACCTATGGGATCACATTCAAAAAAAATTTTTGACTGATCATATGGCTGATCGATAAGTAAGAATCATTCTAGGATAAAACAGTCAATTCGATTGATGATTAATCCTGTGCAAAAGTTATGATAAATTAATTCACTAGTTGTTGATAAATTATAAAAAAATTGATTAATAATTAGATTATTAATTAGCTCAATTTGATTGAGCATTGAGATTTAGATAAAATCTAATTGAATTAGATTCAATTTGATTTGACCCGATTAGGTTATGAGATGATCTAATCGCTAAGGGTATTTGATTCCTGATTTGATTAGGACTTGAGCTCAATTAATTTTTTATTTAATTATAATTTAATTCAGATTATTTACTATCTAATTAAATTAGATTTAGTGGTCTAATTGAGTTTAATCTAATTTGGTTGGGTTAAGAATCTAATTGGATGAGAAATTAATTTCAAATTCAAATCCCTTGCGCATCCTTTCTCTGTGCCCTCTATTTCTTCATGCGAGAAATTTTTTGTGTGAATTTTTTCTCATGTCCAAAAGTAGTTTCACATCTACATCTGATCTCCTTTTGGATTAAGAATTGGTTGGTTTAAATTTGAGTTCAAATAGATTTGGGTTTGAATAAAAACCTAAAGTCCAAATCGAGTTGGACTCTTCCCTTCACGCCACCACCTTTCTCCATGCACAAAGTGTTTCTGCATGAATTTTACACCATTCTAATGATGGTCAACTACTATCTAAGTTCTCAAAGTGAAGATAAAATTTAGTTCAAATTTTAATTCAAATTTGATTTAAATTGGTGATAAGGATCAACCAACATTTGTACTTGAACCAAAACTATCTTATTCTTATCCTTATCTTTCATGGGATGCCACCCTTAAGAAGGGATGAATTTTGTGCGACAAAAAGAGAGAAAATTGGCATAAGAAACTTCAGAGTTAGGGCATGAAAATTTGAGAGTGGGTCGGGCTTCCATGCATGAGAAATAGAGGAAGTGATCTTCCTTTTGGGCATGAGGTCTAGAGTGAGTTCTAAGATTTCAACTCTAGATTTTGTGAGAGAAAAAATATAAAAATAATATTTCACACCATCACCTCCTTGTAAAGCTTCATCTTTTGATCTGAAAGAGTTCAAATGATCTAAAGAATGGAGCTTGGATCAGCCATCCAGAGCCTTCGATGCGAGCTAGCACTCCCGAGAAGGACGATCTGATCAGGACTTTGAGTAGATGATCTGTAGAGACCGGACAATCTGTGTAGCTACTCAGTATTAGTAGAGCTTCATACCATGCCTACCAATAGTGGAGATCATCCATCTACAATAAGGTGATGAGTTCTGAACTCAATCGATGTGATCTAAAGGTTAGATCTAATTCAGGGCATCGATGTGATTAATGCAGTTTTTTATTTTACATCAGATTTTATATGTAAAATTTTTATGTTAAAGATTCTTTATGATAGTTTAGATCTAATCTAAAGTATGTGTAGGAGATTAAAATATTTAATCTTTTATTTTTTTATTATAAAATTTTAAAAATACATGCTTTGAACTACTCATTTTCCCTTCACATGTGATTTATCTCCTCCGATGTGTTGGGGCACATATTTCTAAAGAGATGAATTCCATACCTAAAGGAGAGAAATCTCCTCTTGAAGTTTTTCATGCTAAATCTCTTCAGCACATCCTCTATATATATTTTTTATAATAGACCTAGCATCCTTTTAGATCTATTTCTATAGACTTTTATCTCCAAGATATAGGATTCTTTCCTAAGGTCTTTCATAGAGAATTTCTTAGACAACATATTTTAATTGAGATTAATATGAGAATATTATTTTTAATTAGAAGGATGTCATCCATATATAGTACGAGAAAAGTGACAGCACTCCTACTGAACTTTTTGAATACACAGAGTTCCTCCTCGTTCTTGATAAAATCAAATGATTTGATCATATCATTAAAATGGATGTTCTAACTTCGAGATGCTTACTTGAGTCAATATGTGGACCTTTGTAATTTGCAGACCTTATGATATCCATCACTGAAAATGAAATCCAAAAGCTACTCCATATAGATACTTCCTCAAGATATCCATTTAGGAAGATAATTTTCATATCCATCTGTCATATTTCATAATCAAAAAAATACTGCAATAGCAAGCAATATTCGAATAGACTTCAGCATAGCCATTGGCGAGAAGGTGTCTTAATAGTCAATACTTTCATGTTGATTATAATCTTTAGCCATAAGCCTTATCTTAAAGGTCTCTATCTTTCCAACCGAACCTATCTTTCTCTTGTAGATCCATTTGCATCCAATAGATACTATACTTTCTGTCGGGTCTACTAAGGTTCAAACCTGATTTGAGTATATTGAGTTAATCTCTGATCTCATTATCTCTAACTATTTCTCAGAGTCAATGTCTGACAAAGCCTCGTTGTAGGTCTTGGGGTCATCTCCATGTACCTCATTTTTTATGAGGAACATTTTCTCGACATCTTTTGTGATGACACCTAGGTATCTCTCAGGAGGATGACAAATCCTACTTGATCTAAGAGGTAGAGGAGAAGCTATGTGTATTGGCTAAGCTCGAACAGATTCTATAGGTTCTGAGACTTGTTGCTCTACAAAGACTTTTTCTTTGAGCCTGATCTGCCTCCTACTACTTCCATCTTGGATAAACTGATTTTTCAGGAAGATAACATATCGGCTTACAATCACATTGTGATTTTCTGAAAAATAAAAGTAATATCCTGAAGACTCATTAAGATACCCTATGAAATAAGCTCTTAAGGACTTGGCCTCTAACTTATCCACCTATAGTCTTTTGATATGGGTCGGATATCTCCAATCTTAAGATGATCAAGACTCAACTTTTTACTATGTCATATCTCATACAATATGGTAAGAACAGATTTAGAGAGAACCTTCTTTAATATATAGTTAATAGTAAATAAACTATATCCTCAAAGAAATAAGAGAAGATCAGTGAAATTCATCATGGACCGAACCATATTCAATAGGATCCAATTTTTTCATTCTGAAACACCATTAAGTTGAGACGTTCCAAGTGGAGTCTACTGTGAGACTATACCATTTTTCTTAAGATAACTTAAAAATTTTCTATTAAAATATTCTCTCTTTGATCTGATCGAAAAATTTTTATAGTTTTCTAGTTTGTTTCTCTACTTTATTTTTAAATTTTTTAAACTTTTCAAAGGCTTCAGATTTGTATCTTATAAGAAACACGTACCCATACCATGATAAATCATCATCAAAGATTATGAAGTAGAAATAATCTCCTCTATCTTGCACATCAAATGGGCCACACACATCAATGATATTAGAGTTAGTGTCTTAGTAGCCTTTTCTCTTGTCCTATAAAAGATAGTTTGGTTATTTTTTTTTGAAGGTAGGATTCACAACTAGATATGATTCAAAAGTCAATGGGCTCAAAAGCCCACTCTTCTCTAGTCTATTAATCCTTTCTTCTCCTATATGAGCTAGTCTAAGGAGCCACATATACCTGAGGTTAGTTTCATCTCTAGATCTCTTAGACCTATGGCATTTACATCCAGTTATGTTAACAGATACATCAATATGTAAATGATAGAGACTGTCAATTAAAAAACTGCATCTAATCATTTTATTTTCAAAATAAATGGTATAGTAGTCTTTATTGAAAGAAAATATATAATTATCCTACATTAAACTAGAAACAGAAATCAAATTTCTACTTACACAGGTATAAAATAACAGTCCTTAATAATTAAACTAACTCCAGACGATAGTCGCAGAGGATAGGTTCCCACAGTCATGATAGCAACTCTTACTCTATTTCCGACTCGTAGGGTGATCTCACCTTCTCTCAACCTTCTACTTTCTTTCAGATCCTATATGGAAGTACATAGATGAGCACTAGAATCAAAGTCTATGACCAACTGAAAGTAAAAAAAATCATAAGGTTAGTTTTAATAATGAGCAAATCAGATATATTCAGAAGGCATGCTGTCCTTCTTATTTTTCAGGCTGGCCAGGTAGGCAAAATGGTTTCTTTTCTAGTGGCCATCATTATTGCAGTGGAAACACTTTCTTTTGTTGTGATCTTTTTCTTGAAAGCTTTCTGCTTTAGTTTGTCCTTCTTCTTTTCAGTAGACTTTCTCTTAAAAGATGAGTTTATTCTATAGTAAGAACAGAGTCCCTTGAACTCTTCAAGACCCCTTCTACAGTCAATAGCATATTCAACAACTTGGCCTTGGTGCAATCGATCTTATTCATATGGTAGTTTATGATAAACTATCCATATGAATCAAGTAGGGACTATAGGATTAGATCAATCTGCAACTCCTTGTCCACGGACATGCTGTGCTTCTCAAGCTTCTCTAAGTCCTTGATCATTATTAAACAGTAATTGTGAATAGATTGTCCATCATGTATTTTTATCTTGAAGAGTTGTTTGGAAACTTCATAGCGAGCTGCATGGCTGCTCACCGTACAACTCTAGTAGATGAGTTAACATACCCTTAGCAGTCTTCATGTCCTCATGTTGGCATTGGAGCTTATTAGATATAGAAGCCAGCCATCGAGCCTTGTTGTCATTGTCCAACCACTTATCATAGGTTGTCTTTTGATCAACAGTCGAACAAGCTGAAGAGAAGAAATTTCTTGGTCCAAAACATAGTTTGGCTTCTTAGAACTCAAGACAATCTTTAAGTTTTATAGCCAATCTTTGTAATTGGGTCCAATCAGTCAGTTGGTTTGTAAGATGCGAGTGAGAGAGTTGGAAGATATTTTTCTACAGAGAGAAGAAGATTCTATTTAGCTATTAAATTGACTCGTATTAGTTTGTTTTAAAGATTTTATTTTAAAAATAAACTATCTCTCACTATATTCTCAAATCTTCCATACTCTTTGGGTTAAGAAATAGAAATCTTCGCAACTCAAGTTTCAAGTGGATACTGTGGTTCCACTAGTTGCACACCACCTCACCTGATAGTTATTGATGATGGTTCAATTGATAAGTGAACAACTCTTGTCCAATACTTTTCGAAGTAAATTACAGTGGACACCGATCTCTAAGTCCTGAAGTCTACCTGATAATTATTGATCCATTCCTTAGTTAAGTCAGATCCATCGTTCACCAATAGTATAAGGCCGTCATTGGATCCCTCACCTAATAGTTCTTTGGGCTCAATCCCATCTTTACCCTAGAGCATCTCATGCTAATAGAGTGGTTGCATCTTCCCTGATGTAACGAAACTATTGTGTCTAGCCAAGAATAATCAACACATAAAGGCCCGCACATTTAAATAGTGGAAGACTCTAGACTTAATATCTATGGGGAGATTTTAATTTAGGTCTCTTAGCTTATTCACATCTCATGCAAATAATTAATTAAAGAGGGTATGGGTAGAGCACAAATCACCAAGCACTCAAATTCAAAATAGTCAATCAAATTGGCCTTGTAAGTGAAGATTGGTGGGAGGCATCCCATTGCCTATACAACGGTTCTAATTAAGTAACCACCATTCAACCACTTATCTTAGACACCAATTGATCGATCAATTTCAAATTAAATTAGCTTTAGTGATCAAGGCTCGAGCCATTGAGCCAAAATCAGATTTATGGGTTAATCAGTTTAGACACATACATGTTAATCGATTCGATCACCTATAACTATTGATTTAATCTCGTGCACTCTTGATTTAATCATAATCAACTCTTTGATTTGATGTGATCAACCACTCTAATCAATTTGTTTCCATCATATGCTAATCAGAAACCCTATATGTGTAATCACATTATAGATTTAATTTGGTCTACCCATGAACACCGCATCATGCAAAATTCAGATTTTGAACAGATTTCAAATCTCGAAATAAATTTAGATCTAAAACAAACATGATAAAAATAAATTTAGATTTGAAACAACTTTCAAATCTGAAACATACAAAATAAATTCAAATCTAAAATAAATTTTAGATCTAAAATTAACCATGATAAATATTAATTTAGATCTGAAATAACTTTCAAATCTGAAATAAATAACATAAATTAGATCTGAAATAAATTTTTGATCTAAAATTAACCATCATACATCTCATATATGAAATATAAAATTCAGATTTGAAAAATTCTGATTGTTCTAGGACAACCATTCAACATAATAGAGTTATACTAGGGCAACATAATTCTTGGGATGGTTTATTAGCTAGCCTTCTACATAGCCCATAAAGATTTTTATCTCCAAACACTGATGTAACACTTTGTACACATCCTAATACTCTTCTCATTTAAGCCTTAGGATCCTCATCAGATAAAGGATCAAATAACAAATTAAAATCTAGTCATAAATCACTATGATTGGTCTATGCTAGCTCTAAAAGAATCCATGCTGCAATGTCCTTTAGTTCACATAAATCTTAGACTGAGTCCCTTTTGATGCCATTTGTAAGATTCAGGACCACTCACTCAAAAAAGAATAGTTAGCCGAAAACTTTTGTTTGCAATCATTAAATTTGTATAAGCATCTAAGAATTTTCCAATGTGAAATTAATTTGGGATAAATACATGCTCTCTCAAATCTTGACCCATAAAAATAACAAAATTATTAATATTGATTTCTACTAAAAAATATCAATTTTTTGTTTGATACATTCATTGAAGTTGTCTATAATTTTCTAAATTGGCTTTTGCTATGATACTTCAAATCACTTTTAAATCCTTTCACCATTTATTTTTCTTTGGCCATTTGATTAACATGAAGGGTGTTGGTTAACCTACTAGCAATCGGTTGTGTCCAGTCACATGTGTAGTTGGTGTGGCAAATACTTTCAACTTTAGATGCATTTTGAAATTGAAACTAATGGAAATCCCAATAAATATTTCAAGATTTAGGAGCCTTTTAGAAAAATGTCTTCTTCCCTCTTCCCTCAACGCCTTGGTGGAGATGACGAACAGCGATTGTGGCACACTAGAGAGGGGAAAGGAGGAGGAGGTTGACATCAAGGTCGCAGGTGAGTTCTGAGAAGGTAGAGGGTGGTATGGTGGTTATAGGTGAGATTTAAGGAGGAGGAGGATGGGGGTATTGGGGTCATAGATAAGATCTGAATAGGATGAGGAAGAGAGTAAGTGGGGTCGTGGGTGAGATCCAAAGAGGAGAAGAAGAGGGCGGTATCAAGTCATGAGTGAGATTTGAGGAGGAAGAGGAAGGCAACAAAGGCATAGACAATGAGCGGGAACATTGGAGAGGAAGGAGAGGAGGGCTATTATGGTTACTGTGGTAGCTGTGGTAGTGGCACTCACCTTCCTCCCCCTATATCGCTGTCTCATCTGCGATGGTGTTGACTACACTGCCCCCACCAATCTAAAGCCCTCTCCTCTGCTTTTCTTATTGCCACTATCTTCTTCTCTCCTGCTCTCAAGCTTAATCAAGTAGTTTTGTCTCAATCTCTATAGTGCTCTCTTCTCCTTTCTCACCGCTCGTCTCCTCCACCACCTTCTCTCCCTCCTCCCCTCACTTTGCCACTACTGCCAACCACTAATTACACTAGGAGAAAGAGTTTTAATAAAAGATGGCAACCGATTCCTAACCTCTCAAAGAGGAAATTGCTCTCCCATCTTTTTATTAAAGAATAATAAAGAAGTACTATAGCACTGTTGGGCCTCATGTGGTGCTTCCAACACTCAGAGGACCAAGGCTAAGGCCAAGATCCAAAGTCCATGCGGTGGTCATGGGGTTTCTAGGGCTAGTTTGGGTCCTAGATGAAAGGCTGTCAGTCTTTCAGGTCTTGAGGTTAGAATTTTGGGCCTTAAGGGGCTAACTTATATTTAGGCTAAGATTGAGTCCAAGATTATGAGATTAGATCAAGTCATGAGTGTACATGGGCTTGGATGAGCGTAATCTTATATTGAGTTAGTCGGGGAGTTTTTGGATTGGGTCATATTGACCTTGTATATAAAGATACACTATATTCTGACTCGATGAAGTGAATGAATACTAAAATTATTTTCTTCCTAATCTTCACTCTCTTCCTTCCTTTCTCTCTAGTCTTCTCCATGTTCTAGCAGCAAGAAACCCTAGGGTTTCTTGGCCGCCAATCCCAAAAAGGAAAGAAAGGAGGTGCTAGGGTTTCTAGCACCCTCCTTTGTGCACGCCCCCCCTTTTGTGCACCCCCTCTTGGCCGCCCAAGAGGAGTTCGTGCCTCCATATTTTATTTTTTGGAGTTTTTATCAAGAGTGCTTCTAGGTCTCAAAAGGTAGATTTTAGATCTGGTGGAGAAAGGATTTGAATCGCAAAAGGAAATCCTATCGACAGGATTTATAAGGCTGCTGAAATTCTGAAGGTTTTTTTTGTGTTGCTATGTTGCTGGCCTTCAAGGATCTCCACAACCTGACCTTTGCTGTTTCCTAATGTCCACAACCTGAGGAAGTTGCTCCAACAATTGGTTTCAGAGCACGGGTTGTATGGAGAAAGAAGAAGACTCCAGAAGTTGAAAATCTTCAAAGGTTGAAATTTTAGCAAGGATCCTGTCAAGGTATTTCTCAAATCCCTTAGAGTTTTGTTGTGTTTTTGGTTTGGATCCAGCCATGGAAAGCAACATGAAGGTTGATTTTGAGAAGTTTGATGGGAAAAAAAACTTTTCTATGTTGAAATTTGGATAGAAGATATTCTGATTCAAGCAGATCTGGATCAAGCATTGGAGGAGAAGCCTGAAGTGATGACGGATCGTCAGTGGATGTCTCTAGAGAAGAAGGCTTGTTCTATGATTAGAGAATGTTTGGCAGATACGGTGCTGTATTCGGTATTAGAGAAGAGGACCCCGAAAGATTTATGGTCGAAGTTGCACACCATGTATATGGAAAAAAATATGTGCAACAAGCTGATGTTGAAGAAGAGACTGTATAGCCTTCAGATGTAGGAAGGCAGAGATGTCTTGGGTTACATCCAAAAATTTGATCAGGTGTGTAATGAGTTGTTGAACATCAGGGTGAAGATGGAGAAAGAAGATAAGTTGTTGCTACTGCTATGCTCGCTGCCCCCTTCCTATGATCCATTGGTGACGATGCTGCTCTATGGCAAGAAGACCTTGGAGTATGAAGACATGGTCTCGGTGCTGCGGTCCAATGAACAGCGGGAGAAGTTGACCAAGGAAGGTGCTCCTCAAGAAGGCTTGGCCATAGGGGAGAGATCAGGAAGAGAAGAGAAAGAAGCAAGTCAAAAGGATGGTCAAAGTCTTGAAAGAGTAGGAGCAGGAAGGATGCCAGGTGTTACAAGTGCAACAAGATCGAGCACTTAAAATGAGATTATCTGCAGTGGAAGAATAATAAGAGAGATAAGTGAGGATCTGATGCACTGAGTTTGGTGACTGATAGTGAGGTGGAGGATGACCTCTTGGTGGTATCAAATGGTCACAGGCAAAACACAGATGTATGGACCCTGGATTCAGCCTGTTCGTATCACTACACCCCAAACCAATTTTGGTTTGCTACTTACACTAGGACGGATGAAGGGAGCATGATACTTGGAGATGATCACCTATGTAGAGTTGCTAGTATTGAAAGTATTCGAGTGAGGATGTTTGATGGGATGGTGCGGACTCTCACTAATGTGAAGCACGTCCCTGATCTGAAAAAGAATCTCGTGTCACTTGGTTACTTGGAGCGGAGCGACTACAGCTTCAGCAATCATGCCAGGAGTGGGGTGTCGAACATCTCAAATGTCGTCATAGTAGTGATGAGAGGTAAGAGGATGGAAAACAACCTCTACAGGATAGAAAGATCTATGGTGACTAAAGAATCTGATGTAGTAGCAGCAGCACAGGAACAGCAGGGGGCTCGTCGGTTGTGGCATTACCACCTAGGCCACTTGGGAGATTATGTGGGATTAAGGAGCTGAGCAAGCATGGTCTGATTCTAGATCTAGATGGAGGTATCTCAAAGGTATGTGAGCTATGCTAGATGAAAAAGTAGAGGAGAGTACAGTTTGTCAGTAGTTCAGCCCGCAGTGCAGCCCCACTAGAACTAGTTCACACTATTGTGTGGGGATCGACCCTGATTTTAGCCAGAAACAGAGTGAGATACTTCTTGACTTTCATAGATGATTTCTCAATGAAGGTATGGGTTTACTTCATAAAAAAGAAATCATAAGTCTTCACCAAATTCAAGATGTGAAAAGCTGAGGTGGAGAAGGAGACAGGTCAGAGCTTGAAGTGTCTGCGGTCTGACAATTATAAGGAGTACACCAGCAAGGAGTTTCAGATTTTTTGTGAAGAGTGTGGCATCAAAAGGCACTTCTCAGTGAGAGAGACTCCTTAGCAAAATGGGGTGGCCAACAGGATGAACAGAACCTTTATGGAAAAGGCACGGTGCATGAGGTTGTAGACAGGGCTTCCTAAGGCGTTCTGGGTTAATACAGTGGATGTAGCTTGTTATTTGGTGAATCGATCATCTCACACCAAGTTAGATGGTGATATTATAGAGAAAAAATAATCTGAAAGGAAGATTGGGCTGAGCTATCTAAAGGTGTTTAGGTGCATGGCATTTGTGCACATCGGTGCTGGTGAGCGGAGCAAATTGAACGTCAAAACACAAAAGATGGTGTTCTTGGGATATCCATGAGGAGTTAAGGGATACTGGCTATGGGATCCCTTGGAGAAGAAGGTTGTCATCAGTAGAGATGTCACCTTTGATGAAAATTTTGTTCTCTAAAGATGAGATGGCATGGAGGAGCAGCAGAAGCAGTAGGAGGTCCAGCAAGGCATCGCTGGATAACTAACATCCTATTCTATTTTGCTACTTGCAGGTGCATCGGGAAGACTTGGTATTCAGATAGAGAACTCCCCAAAGGTGTCTCCACAGGTGGAGAGAGCTCAAATGGATGAAAGAAGCCAAGAGGTCCAGTAGGAGCAAACTGGACCTAGGATGGATATCGGGGTTACACTGCACAAGCCCAAAAGGAACGTCAGGCAACCAGAATGATATGGCTTCGAGGAGACAGTGTCATATACCCTGGTGACAGCAAATGAAGATTTCTACACCTATGAGAAGGTTATGGAGAGCTAGGACAGAGAGAGGTGGGTCTAAGCAATGTCTGAGGAGATGCAGTCTCTCCACAAGAACGAGACGTGATGATTGGTACAGTTGCCGCAAGGAAAGAAATCCATTGGTTGTAAGTGGGTTTACTAATGCAAGAAGGGACCTTCAGAGAAGGGAGGTATCAGGTATAAGGTGAGGCTAGTGGCCAAGAGATACTCCTAGAAGGAAGGCATCGATTTTAGTGAGATTTTCTCTTTCATCGTCAGGCATACTTCCATCAAGGTGCTGCTGAGCATCATAGTAGCTCAGGACTTGGAGCTGAAGTAGATGAATGTCAAGATGGTGTTCCTCTATAGGCATCTAGAGGAGAGCATTTACATGGAGTAGCCACTTGGATTTTGAGAGCCAAGAGCAGAAGAAAAAGTCTGTTTGTTGTAGAAATCGCTGTATGGGCTGAAGCAGTTGCTGAGGCAATGGTATAAGCGGTTTGATTCTTATGTGAGGGGCATCTAGCTTTTTAGGTGTGAGTATGACTCTTGTGTTTATGTTAAATCTTTGAAGGATGAGACTAGGATATTTCTACTCTTGTATGTGGATGACATACTTATAGCATGCAAGAGTAGGAAGATTGTGCAGGAACTGAAGGCAGCCATGTCTCGGGAGTTTGAGATGAAAGATTTTGAGCGTGTGAGGAAGATATTAGGCATAAAAATCTTTAGAGATCGAGCCAATAAGGTGCTACATTTATCTTATGAAGGTTACTTTAGGAAGATCTTGGAGAGGTTCGGGATGAAGGATGCAAAACCGATGGAGGTGCCACTTATCAGGTACTTTAGACTCTCAAAGATGATGTCACCACCGATTGAGGTGGAAGCTCAGGAGATGGAGAGAGTGCCATATGCCTCTGGTGTGGGGAGCCTTATGTAGGCCATGGTGTGTTGTAGATCAGATATCACCCACGCAGTGAGCCAGGTCAGCAGGTTCATGGTGCAGCCTGACAGGGAGCATTGGTGAGCATTGAAAGGGATCTTTAGGTACTTGGTGGGTACTATTGGAGTCGGCATCTACTACAGACAGGAAAGAGGTGCTGAGGGACTCTCCAACACATCCAAGGAGGCTCGGGGGCTGATAGGAGAGTTCATGGATGTAGATTTCGGTGGAAACATGGACACCCGACGATCGATGATAGGTCTCGTATTTAGCCTATTTGGAGGTCCTGTTTAATAGAGATCATACTTGCAACCCATCATGATCTTATCTAGGATTGAGGTAGAGTATATTGGCACTACAGAGGCAGCGAAGAAGCCCTATGGTTGAAGGGCTTGGCATTGGAGATGGACCTCGCATAGGAGGCCGTTAGGGTGCACTGCGGTAGTCAGAGTGCACTGTTACTTGCACAGAACTCTGTCTACCATGCGAGGATGAAGCACATCAATATCAGATATCATCAGATCAAAGAGCTTATGGAAGAAGATGAGGTAGAGCTGGTGAAGGTCCACACCAAGGAGAATCCAGCGGATGCACTAACGAAGGTACTTCCACGGGACAACTTTCAAAAATATGTGACACCGATGTACTTGATGGACAGGACGGAGTTGCTTGAGGCCTTGGGGCACCAAGATAGAGATTGTTCGGCCTCATGTGGTGGTCCCAAGGCTCAGGGAATCAAGGCTAAGGCCAAGATCCAAAGTCCATGAGATGGTCATGGGGTTTCTAGGGCTAGTTTGGGCCATAGGACGAAAGGTTGTCAGTCTTTCGAATTTTGAGGTTCAAAAATTTTGGACCTTGAGAGGCTAACTAATATTTGGACTAGGATTGAATCCAAGATTGTGAGATTAGATCAAGTCATGGGTGTACATGAGCTTGGATGAGCGCAATCTTATATTGAGTTAGCCAGAGGAGTTTTTGGGTTGGATCACATTGACCCTGTATATAAAGATACATTGTATTCTGACTCGATAAAGAGAATAAATACTAAAATTATTTTCTTCCTAATCTTCTTTCTCTTTCTTCCTCTCTCTCTGGTCTTCTCCTCATTCTAGTAGCAAGAAATTCTAGGATTTCTTGGCCGCCAATCCCAAAAAGGAAAGAAAGGAGGTGCTAGGGTTTCTAGCACCCTCCTTTGTGCACGCCCCCCTTTTGTGTTCCCCCTCTTGACCACCCAAGAGGAGTTCCATGCTTTCATATTTTATTTTTTGAAGACCTCATCAAGGGTGCTTCCAGTTCCCAAAAGATAAATTTCAGATCTGATAGAGAAAGGATTTGAATCGTAGAAGAAAATTCTGCTGATAGGTTTTACAAGGTTGCTGAAATCTTAAAGGTTTTTTTTGTGTTGCTGTGTTGCTGGTCTTCAAGGACCTTCATGACCTGATCCTTGCTGTTTCTTGACATCCACAATCTAAAGAAGTTGCTCCAACAAGCACAACCCTTCAAACTTTATGTCTAACTATATCCAGGCTTCTAAGTTGTGGCCTTCATATAAAGTTGGTTGAACTTGTGGACTAAAGATAAAATTTCTTTTAGAATCTACGTAAAATTATCCTAAACCAATTTTGTTCTGATTCCTAAATTGTGACTTTTATATAAAAGTCAGCTCAAGCTGCCCATTTGATATGTTCAGAGAATTAGTTTTAGCTTCCCCTAGCTTCATTATTGATTATATTCAAATCTCTAAATTGTGAATCTTCATATGAAGTCAGTTTGGATCTTAAATTAGTCTTTGGCTTTTGGCTTTTATCTCCCTCTATATTGTGTATTTAATTATATTCTAATGACAAAATTGCAATTTATGTAAAGTTAGTTGAGCTTGCTGGTTTATATCTTAAAAAGAAAATAAGTTTATCTAGCCCACTCTTCTTTGATCATTTACTACTTATTCTTATGTCAAGGTTTTGTGTCACATGGCCATGTCATCCCTCCCCCTCCAAAAAACAAAAACATGTGTTATTCTTTTTTTATTTCTTTTTTTTTTGATGGTAAAGGAGGCAAAAGACACCAGAATTTATTGATAAGAAAGATGTATATGATGAAGTATAAAAGAAAGGACATGTATATAAGAGTTTGAACATTTGAGGAGTTACAAAGAGTTCCAACATAAGCAAGCCTTGTTCCTGAAGCTTCCACTACACCATTCAAGAACTTAAGCAAATGCATCCGATACTTCAAGTACAATTGAGACTATAATACTCAAGATAAAAAACAATAGATACTTTACCTCCATCCGAGACTGAGGTAGAAGCACATATCATGTACAAGTAATCGAAAATCATAGAACCAAGATTAGCAATCTCTAAGTAGAACATAGCAACGATAAAGTATGGATATAATCTTCCTAGTTATAGATTTGGCAAAGTTTCAATCCAACAGTGCCAAGAAGTCGCAAATGTGGGAAATGAAGGGGCAAAAATTGAGCTTCATTCAAAGGAACCAGCTTAATTCAAAGAAAGAGCAGTTACTGAAGAGATGAAGTAAGAATTCCAATTTTATTCTAGATTCTATCGAATTCAGGAAGCAACTTCTGATGGCAGAAAGAAGACCACTCAATAAATGTTTTAAGGCTCATATGGCAATGGAATCGACTAAAGAGAACTTGTTTAAGAAGATTCTCGTATTATGTTCTTTCCAATAATTCCAAATGATTGTAGTTAAGAGTAGGACAATTGGCTGTATTGTTACTAAAGACATATTCTTTATCCACCTCATACAAAGATCAGCAAAGGAAGTTTGAGGGTGCAAAAACTTGAGACAAAGACAAATTTTTATCCAGGTGTAGAAAACTGACATGAGCAAAAGATATGATCAATATTTTTCACCCCATGACTATAAAGGACACAGCATCCTAATTGCTTACCAATTTTTTTTGAAGTAACTCTCTAATATTCAATTATTTCTTTCAGTCACTAAAGAAAATAGGATTTTTGTGATGAAATTTTTTGTGACACAAATATTTTTGTCACAAACAATACTATTTATGATGCAAAATTAGTTCCATCGTAAATAATAAAATATTTATGATGAAAATATTTTTTATCATAAATAATATCTATTTATAATGAAAAATATATTTTATATCATAAATATTAAATTATTTATGATGTAAATGTGCATCATAAATAATCAATGAAAATCATAAATATTAAAAAAATTTTCATAGATTATTTGTGACGTAAATTTTTTACATCACAAATACTTGTTATTTGCAATGTAAAATCATCTTTTCATTACAAATATTTTGTTATTTGTGATGCAAAATTTTTATCATAAATAATCATCAAAAATAAAAAATTAAAAAAAATAAATAACAGACTATTTATGATGTAAATTTTTGCATCGCAAATAACAAGTATTTGCAACATAAAATGGATTTTGCACCATAAATATTGAATTATTTATGATATAGAATTTCCATCATAAATAATCGATAAAAATTAAAAATTTTAAAACAATAAATGTCAAATTATTTATGATGTAAAGTTTTGCATCACAAATAAACTATATTTGCGACGTAAAATAAAGTTTTCATCACAAATTTTGGATGATTGATGACATAAAATTTATGTCACAAATAATTGATGAAAATTAAATATTTTTTAAAAATATATATTATATTATTTATGATGTAAAAATTTTTATCATAAATAATTCATATTTATAATGTAAAATAAATTCTGCATCACAAATATTGAATTATTTGTGATGCAAAATTCCATTACAAATAATCGATAAAAATCAAAAATCAAAAAATAAATATTAAATTATTTATGACATAAATATTTTATAAATTTAAAAAATAATTCAAATATTTTATATTTAATTTTTTGATAATAAATTTTTTTAATATTTTACAATCAAAAAATTGATCATAAATATATTTCATAATTGAATATAATTTTTTTCTATTTTTCTTTGAATATGATGTAATTTTAGAATTTAAAACTCATCTTTATCATTTATTATTTAAATAATTATCAATAGAGTATCATCACAAAAGATCATCTCGATCCGATAGCCCTAGCTATGTCAATCAATAAAATTTGATTTCGACGGTCATGAATGACTACATGATGATTTAATAGATAGAGATCACCAATAGATCTAAAAATTTATAATAATAATCTTGATAATTTTTATAGTATATTATCAAAATTTTACTTCAATCGAACATCATTATCATAATCAATTTAGCATGGGATGATTTGGATCGTTAAATAAAAAATGAGTGATCAAAAGGCCAAACGACATCCAATTATAAGGTAATTTTTTAAATAAATGATCTTTACTACTACTTTAATCATCTATACAGTGGTGATCATAAAATACAAATCATATATATATGAACTATTCATATTAAGTAGATCTTACAAAAGTACAAGTATAGTTACATAAAGACTTTAAGAATGAGTATTAAGAGACAGAGTTTTGGATAGTTTATATATGTGTGGTTTAAATTTTACAATCATCATCATACAAATGATCAAAGCAGTAGCAAAGATCATTTATCTAAAAAAATTATCTAATAATCAGATACTTTTTAGCCTTTTGATCACTCATTTTTTATTTAACGGCTCAAATCATCCCATGCTAAATTGACAATGATATGATGTCTGAAGTAAAATTTTGATAGTACATTAAAAATATCAACAAGATTGCTGTTGTAAGTTTTTAGATCTATCGGTAGTCTCTATCTATCAGATCATTATGCGATCATTTGTGACCATCGAAATCAAATTTTATTAATCGACATAGTTAGGGCTATCAGATCGAGGTGATCTTTTATGATGATATTCTAACGATAATTATTTAGATATTGAATAGTGAAGATGGACTTTAAATTTTAAAATTATATCATATTCAGAGAAAAATAAAAAAAAATTATACTACAAGAATATAAGATTTTTGCAACTTAAAATATTTTCATCATAAATAATTAATTATTTATGATAAAAACTTTAGTTATGTCATAAATATTAAATTATTTATGATGAAAACTTTTCATCATAACTAATCATCAAAAAATCAAAATTTTTTTTAAAAAAAAATAATTTACAATAGAACATTTGCGTCGTAAATAATTTAATATTTATAATGAAAAAAAATTTTACATCATAAATATTTATTTTTTGCGACATAAAATTTTAGTCATAAATAATCCACATATTTACGATAGAAAATAATAGTCACAAATAATTGAAATTATCATCATAAATTTTTTTTTGAAATTTTTTTGTTAAATTTTTTTAGAGTGAAAAATTTTTAGAGAAAAAATTTTTTTTAGGAGAAATTATTAGTGATGAAAATTTTATTTTCATCGATAATAATGGTTGTTAGTGATGAATATTTCATTTTCATTGCAAATTAGTTGTTTTAGAGAATTTTTTTGGTTAATTTTTTTTTAGAGGGAAAAATTTTTAGCGAAAAAAATTTGGCAGAAATTATTAGCGATGGAAATTCTATTTTCATCGGTAATAATAATTTTTAGTGACGTTAATTTTTCGTTGCTAACAAATGCATCACTAAAAATCCTATAAAAAATTTAGGTCACTTCCTTAGTTCCCGTGAAACCCTCTCGCTTTCTCTCCCCCACCCTCCTAGCTCTCTCCCTCCCTCTCACCCAACGAAACCCTCCCAAGCTTCCTCACTGGCGAGCGCCTCCCCTCTGCTGTCACCGCCGCTGCTGTCACCAGCTTTTAAGGTAAACATTTTTTTTATTGGCTCTGTAGGGAAGGGGGGGTGGGTGGGCAGGTGGGTCCCTAGGGAGGGAGGGGGGAAGGAGAGGGAGGGGGGGTGTTTGGTGGGGATGGGTCACATCGAGGTCGGAGGAGGAGGGTTTTGTGAGGGCTAGGGGAGGGCGGAGGGGGGGGGAGTTTTCGTGAGGGCCGACAGGAGTGGGAGATTTTGTGAGGGCTTCAGGGGGCAGAGGATGGGGGGTTTGTTCCCACGGACGGCCTGTGATGGTCGGAGGGCAGAGGACGTGGGGGGGTTGTTCCCGCAGATGGCTTGCGGTGGCCGTATTAGGATCACGGGATTTCATGCATACATTATAAAAATTTTATAGTAGAAGAATATTTGATTAAACTATTTAATCTATAAATGCATGCATAAGATCTAATCTTAAAACTTCTACAAATGGATCTATGACATGAATTTATATGCATAAAAATCTGAATTTAAAACAACAAGCATGTGAACAAAAATCAACACACTGTAATAGATCTAATCTATTACTATTAGGGTTTTGAACCCAATATTTGAAAGTGGGTAGTCAAACTCTGCAATTGAAAATGTGGATCTGAAAGTCCTCGCTAGTCGCTCGTAGCCGTACAAGCGTCCGGCCTCTATGGATGGTCCACATGAAGCCCTCGGATCGATCAACCCTCTGTCAGAGTACTAGCTAATGCAGTCGGCTTCTGATGGTGGATCTGATTTAATCTTCTTCTTTGATTATCTCAGACCTTTTCTATGTCGAAGATAGATCAGAGGAGGTACTGCTCGAAGGTAGAGAAAAAAAGAAAAGAACTCTTTCTTCCTATTTTCTTCTCTCCCAAACATTAGATCTAAAATCTTAGATCTAGAACTCATTCCCACCCTTGATCTCACTCCCCAAAGAGAATTTTCTTCCTCTTTTTCTTGCATACGAATGTCCACCTCTCTTTCTTGGATCTCTCACATAATCTTTGAGATTTTCTCATGCCAAATTTGAAGTGGTTTGGTGCACAAAAAATAGCCCTTCTTAAAGGTGGCGTCCTATGTAGAGTTTAGATAATCTGGTTCAGCTTCAAACAGCCTTTGATCTTATCATAAATTTAAATCAAATTTGAACTCTATTTTAAACCAGATTTAATCCACACATAAGGAACTTAGAAAGGAGGGTGGCACAACTTAGATTGTTGTAAAAAACATTACACAAAAATTTATTTGCATGTGAGAAAGAAGGTTGGTCGGCAGCTAGGAAGAGTCCCATAAAACTTAGACTCTTGATTTAAGCTTGATTTCAAATCAATTCGAAGTCAAACTTGAACCAACCAAATTCTGATCCAAAGAGGATTAGAAGAAGGCATCACATATCTTTTGAATTCAAAAAATTCTACATGAAAACCACTTTTATGCATGGAGAAAAGTAGGGCATTGTGAAAGGTGGCGCATGAGGAGTTCTTGTTCCATTCAAATTCAAGTTTGTATTCATTTCTAATTAAATTTTTGACCCAACCAAATTAGATTAGATCCAATTAAAACACTAATCTAACTAGATAGTAAATAGTCTCAATTAAATCTTAATTAGATTAATTAATCAAGCTCGAATCAAAAATTGAACACCCTTAGTGATTAGGTCATCTCATAACCTTATCGGGTCAAACCAAGTTGAATCATATTTAGTTAGATTTAATCTGAACTTCAATGATCAATCAAATTGAGTTAATTAGCAATCTAATTACTGTTCAATCCTCTTAAATTTTATTAACACTTAGTAAATAATGTTATTGCAACTATTGACAGGGTTAATCATCAATCGTATTAACAGTTTTTTCCTCGGATGATCCTTAATCGTCGATCTGCCAATTGATCGGAGAGAAACTTCTAATGTGTGTGACCCCATGGTTCGAACCTAAGCCGATAGAATAAAAATAAATTTTTGTACCAATCAAAGTAACCATCTAGCAATGATACCAGATGTTTGGATAGGCCGAATGTATGCTAAGCAACACTCAGAATCTATTGGCATATGGTTACTGTATAATTTATCCCTTTGATCATTGATGCAAGGATGACTTAGAGTTTAAACTGTCAACTCTTAATAGTGCATCCATTATGTCTCTCAACCTAATAAATTCTATAACTCCTCACAAAGACTACCCTGGCCAAGGTCTTACTAAATTGAAACACAAAGAATTCTCTTCAATTTTTTGGAGTGGTCAATTCCATCTTGACTCATGCACCGACTTCACAAGTACTTGATCGTATCCAGAAACTTTCTGATCCTGAATTAGAAATTCAAATAGTCTGGTACCAAAGCACAGTGAGTTGCTTGCAAGTCACCGTAGTGATCTCAGATCGGAGGGATACTTATACCCATATCCCTTCGAAGTAACTCTTGATAGCAAAGTGATCGAGTGTTGGTCACGTTTCGTGAAATATACTCTTACATTTCACCTGCATACCATACCAGCATCTCCACGCTCCTTGGTTAAGAGGACAACTAGCTTATATGGTATACAACAACCTACACTTGATATATCTATCATCCTAGTAATAGCATATCATTTGGTTGCGAACTTATTTAAGGACTAAACAATAAATCCTCCTTTATGGATTTAAAATAATCCTAAAGACTTTCATCATAACACAGAAGTTTGATATATAAGATGTATAAGCTTATGATGAAAATTATCAAATAAATATTTTATTAATAATTATTCATATACAATTACATCAATGAGCACAACCATCAATAGACTGATGATTGGCTTTGGGACATATTTTCCAACAACTCCGATTATACTAAAGCTATCGGTACGATATCGTATACCCATCTTTAACTTATGATCTTCGAACTCCTTGACCGTAAGGGCTTCAGTGAATGGGTCAATCAGGTTCTTCTTTCCATCAATCTTTTGAAGGTCGACGTCACCTCGATCCACGATCTCTTAGACAAGGTGGTAGCACTGCAGAATATGCTTCATCTACTGATGTGCCTTCGACTCCTTTGCTTGAGCTATGGCTCCAGTGCTGTCGCAGTAAAGCAGAACTGGACCATCAATGCAGGGTGCCACTCCAAGCTGGGTGATGAAATTTTTTAGCCACATAGCTTCCTTTGTAGCTTCAGATGCCATGATATACTCTACCTCACATACTAAGTTGGTCACTGTGTGCTGCTTGAAATATTTTCAGCAGACTGTTCTACCATTTAGGATAAAGATGTATCCTGACATTCTCTTGCTATCATTACGATCTGATTGAAAATTAAAATCAATATATCTCATGAGTTTCAAGTCAGATTCTCCATAAATAATCTACTGGTCCTTAGTATTTCTCAAATACTTAAGGATAGATTTTGCAACCTTCCAATGGTTTTCATCCAGATCTGATTGGTATCTTCTTACTACTCTTAGTGAGTATGCCACATCCGATCTCGTATATGTCATGATGTATATTATAGAATCCACTGTCGAGGTATATGAGATTCTATTCATATGCTCTTTCTCTTGAGGGATTGTCGGATAATTTTTTCGAGCAAAAAATTTTATGGCCGATCGGAAGATAGTCTTTCTTGAAATTCTCCATACTAAACCATTTCAGCCTGGTATCTATGTACGTAGATTGGGAGAGCCCGAGTAGCCTCTTAGATCTGTCCCTATAGATCTTCATTCCTAGAATCTAGGTTGCTTCTTCCAGATCCTTCATGGAGAATTATGACAACAGCCATACTTTTATTCCGTGTAATGCAGGGACATCATTTTCGATTAAGAGAATGTCGTCCACATACAAAATAAGAAATACAATCACTGAACCATTAGCCCACTTATATATGCAGGGTTTCTCTCCATTCTTAATGAAGCCATACATTCTAATCACCTTATCAAAACGTATGTTCCAACTCTGAGATACTTGCTTCAATCCATAAATGAATCTCTGAAGCTTGGACACCTCGGACTCATCTGTGGATGTGAATCTTTTAGGTTTATCATATACATTTCTTCGTTCAGCTCTTCATTTAGGAAAGCTATCTTCATATTTATTTGTCAGACTTCATAGTCTAGATATGCCGCTATCGCAAGCATGATCTGAATGGATGAGCATTGCTATAAAAGAGAACGTCTCATCATAGTCAACACCATAATGCTGACGATATCCCTTGGCAACCAAATGGGCTTTATAGGTCTCCACCTTTCCATCCGTGCCTCTTTTCCTTTTGAAGACCTATTTACACCCTATGGGTTTTATCCCTCAGGTGGATCAACTAATGTCCATACATCATTGATTTTTATAGACTCTATTTCAAATTTTATGGCTTTAAGCCATTTCTTAGAGTCATACCTCTGCATTGCATCCATGTAGGTGACTGGATCCTCGTTGTTCTTATTGAGCTCAATAGGATCTCTATCGCGGATCAAGAAACTAAAGTATCTGTCCAGCTGATGCGGTACTCTATCGGATCGTCTTAAGAGTGGTTCTATATTAGGCTCCAAATTTGATTTAATCAAATTCGGTTCAGATTCAGTCACTAGTGTCGGTTCTTCTACCTGTCGAACTTCATCAAGTTTGACTTTAGAGGTACTTATTCCTTCACTAAGAAACTCTTTTTTCAAAAAGTATGTCTTACTGCTGACAAATACATTTTGTTCAGTAGAAAGATAAAAGTAATATCTCCTTATTTTCTTGGGATACTCTATAAAATAATACTTATCGGATCTAGGCTCGAGCTTATCGGTCTGTAATCGTTTGACATAAGCTGGACATCTCCAGATCTTAAGGTAAGTGAAGTTCAGCCTACATCTTGACCATATCTCATATGGTATTTTACTAATTGACTTGTTTGGAATATTATTGAGCATAAAACAGGCTGTCTCAAGTGTATATCCCCAAAAAGAGATTGATAGACTTGCAAATCCCATCATGGATCAAACCATATCCAACAGGATTCGATTCCTCCTTTTCGAGATGCAATTATGTTGTGGTGTCCCTGGAGGGGTCCATTGTTAGAGAATCTCATTCTCTCTTAGATATGTCAAAAATTTACTGGAAAGGGATTCACCCCCTTAGTCAGATCGAAGAATTTTAATATTTTTTTAATTTATTTTTTTTTTCATTACAGAATCGTTTGAATATTTCAAATGATTTGGACTTGTGTTTCATCAAGTAGATATACCCATATCTAAATAGGTCATCTGTGAACGTAATGAAATAGCTATACCCTCCTCTGACACTAATGCTTATAGGTCCACATACATCACTATATATTAGATCCAGAACATCATTGGCTCGTTCATCTTTTTCAGTAAAAGGTGACTTAGTCATCTTCTCAAGAAGACAAGACTTATAGGTCAGTAATGATTTATAATCATTGATATTGAGGATATCCTCTTATGCAAACCTATTTATCTTGTTCTTGTTAATGTGACCAAGCCTGCAATGCCAAGGTAGGTATCCCTGACATTATCTAACTTAGAACATTTATTTGGAGTATACATTACACTAATAGACTGTGATAAAATATAGATGCCATTTCTTAATTGTCCTCGCATTATTGTAACATCATTCATAATGATATCACAATAATCATTCTTTATTGATGAACTATAACCATCTTTTGTCAAAAAGCCAACAAAGATTATATTCATTAAGAAAGATGGATAATAATGACAATCACTCAAAATGACACTATTGAATTTAGAAACAAGCTCGACGACTCCTAAAGTCAGGATTGGAACTTGGCTTCCATCTCCCACATTTAGGAATCTCTCATCGTTCTCAAATTTTCTACTGACTTGAAGTTTTTGCAAGGAATTACAAATATGAACTGAACTTTCGGTATCCAATACCTAGGTAGTAGTGTCACATATAGAGAAATTATAAGGTGTTATCATATAAGCACCTTGACCAGCAACTAATTACTCATTTCTCTTTAGCCTATTTGGGCATAGTCTGTCTGACTCAGTTCAGTCTTAAACTTTTTAGCTAGATTAGACTCAAGATCAATATTCAACTTCTGATACTGACTATTGAAGTTGGGTCCAATAAGCTCATCACTATCAAATAGTGAGTGGAGCGACACGATATTGGCCATTTTTGAAAAAAAAATACATACCTAATTAGTATATGAATTAATTAAGCCTAAAGATATAAACTTTAGTCTAAGGATTTTTTTACTATTTTATACGAATTGATAGCCTCTACCTCCAATTCGAAGAATTATCTTAATTCTTTAGCAGGTACTAGATCCACACAGATTGCATACAGGCTCGAGTATAGCTCGACCAACCTATATGCATCTATAGATAGATTCTTAATCAATTATTTCTCCAAATAATTTTTAATAATTAGTTTTATCTAAGTTTCATTTTGTAGGTGATGGGCCTCCATTGAAAATCCTGATTAGGTCCAACAATTAACATGAACCTACTCAATGATTCTAACTAATGAGTGATCAGGTTCGAATATGGCTCGACCAATCCAACCATTCATCAGATAGTACAACAGAGTTATCATACGATAAATGATAATTTCATCATTCAGAGAAACATCAGATGGATGGTGCCTACAATGTCAATTAGAAATAATGGACCTATTATCATTCTCCTTAATGGGAGGCTATGATCTAGTTATCACCATAACCAGCTCATTTTTTGGACCTAATAATTTAGAAGATTTGGTTAACAAAATTTAACATAATTAAATATACAGACTAGCTAATCTCAATCCTTCTACTGACTTTATCAAGTCAGATAAGGATGGACTAGAAATAAGCTGGTGCAACTGACAAGTTATCAATCCTTCCACTGACTTCACTAAGTCATGATGAGGACTAAGATAAGTGAAACTAGGGGCACCTAAATCAATCGAACTGATTTCCTAATAAGCATGGGCCAATTCTAATCATTAAGCAATCTGATCAAAACTTGATTCACCATGTTGGTTAGATAAGTGAGATCGGTGGAAGGGATATACCATTAACTCATCATAGACTCATTCTATGCGAGTAGGTTTTGATTAAAAACCACTAGTCAAGATCATCAAGCTTATTTTAGATACCAACTGGTTAATCAGTTTCAACTGGATCAACTTATGAACTTGGATTCGACCGCTAAGCTCAAGATCAAAGTCTATTTGGGTCTAATCAAAGATATGGACTCGATCATCTACAACTATTATATTGGCACTAGAAAAATTTTGATTTAATCTAATTTTTCTTCTTAGTCTATTTAATCTTTGATTCTAATCCAAGGGTTTAACCCAATTAGGAGAACCTGATCAAGCTAACCCATAAATCCATCATCCATGTTTTATGCGATTGACATTAGATCTTTAATTTATAATTCTAGATCTAATATGTTCAACTTAATTTTCAATTAAGTTTGGAGCTATGATTAGGGGTTCAATATTTCAAAATAATTTTAAATTTTATAAAATATTTTTATAATTAATTTTTATGCATGATTATTTAAATCTGAAACTTGAATCGGCTCACTCTTGGATTAAGCCGACTCATCACAATGGGTTGACTAAATTTTGAGACTTAGTTGACTCATTGATGATAAATTATAAATCATATTTTTAGTCTATTTTATTGAGTCAGCTCAATAAAAATTGAGTTGACCAACCAAGGTCCTGAGTCAACCCAAACAAAATTGAGTCGACTAAACTGGCAAACTACAATAATTATAATAATTTTAGATCAAAATAATTTTACATAAATAGTAATAAAATTAATCATAAATTATTTTAAAATTATTTTTAATATATTTATAATTCTAAATTTTATTTGCAATGATTAGATACAACTACTTTTCATGCAATGTATCACATGCACAATCCTAGGATTTCAAATTTTAAGATTTTGTAGAAAAATAAAATTTTCTTTTTACATTCATCTTCATGGGATATAGTCATAATTGCACTCCTACATATCATAAGAGGATCTAATTGAATGGGAAGAAGAGAGATCTAATCTCTATTATCTCCTATGACTGGACAGCCTAGTGACAAATCCGATCCGATTACTTCGCTACTCAGATCATCAAATCTAAATAATTTAGATCTAATATAAATTATTTTAGATCTGATTATTATATTTTAATCATATCAAAATTAGATAATAATTATCATAAATAAATATCATATATTTAAATTTAAAATTAAATTTTATAAAGATCAACAGAAAATAGGACAACCTTTGCACTGTAAGAGGTAAACCTTACAGCAGGACAACCTTATATTAGTGTGTGCGATCTGATGTATAATCAATTTTAGATCTAAAATATCATATATCAGATCTAATCAAAGTTAAATTATGGATCTAAATGCATATAACATCATATCATATAGAACATGGCTTTGATATCACTGTTGGGATGCGCAGGGATTTCATGCATGCATTTTAAAAATTTTACAGTGAAAGAATAATAGATTAAACTATTTAATCAATAAATGTATGTATAAAATCTAATCTTAAAATTTTTATAATTAGATCTATGACATAAATTTACATGCATAAAAATCTAAATTTAAAATAACAAGCATGTGAACAAAAACCAACGCACTGTAATAGATCTAATCTACTACTATTAGGGTTCCGAACCCAATACTTGAAAGTAGGTAGTCAAACTTCATGATTGAAAATATGGATCTAAAGTCCTCGCTAGTCACTTGCAGTTGTACAGGCATCCAGCCTCTACAGATAGTCCACACGGAGCCCTCAGATCGATCAACCCTTCACGGGAGTACTAGCTCACACAGTCGGCTTCTGATGATGAATCTAATTTAATCTCCTTCTTTCATCACCTCAAACCTTTCTGATATCAAAGATAGATTAGAGGAGGTACTGCTCAAAGATAGAAAAAAAATAGAAAAGAACTCCTTCCTATTTTCTTCTCTCCCAATCACTAGACCTAAAATCCTAGATCTAGAACTCACACCCACCCTTGATCTCATGCCCCAAAGAGGATCTTCTTCCTCCTTTTCTCACACATGGATGCTGACCCCTCTTTCTCAAATCTCTCATGAAATCTCTGAGGTTTTCTCAAGCCAAATCTAAAGTGATTTGGTGCACAAAAAATAGCCCCTCTTAAAGGTGGCATCCCATGTAGAGTTTGGATGATCTGGTTCAGCTTCAAACAGCCTTTGATCTTGTCATGAATTCAAATCAAATTTGAATTCTATTTTAAACTAGATTTAATCCACACATAAGAGACTTAGAAAGGAGGGTGAAACAACTTAGATTAATACAAAAAATATCACACAAAAATTTATTTGCACATGAGAAAGAAGGCTAATTGATGGCTAGGAAGAGTCCCATAAAATTTGGACTCTTGATTTAAGCTTGATTTCAGACCAATTCAAAGTCAAACTTGAACCAACCAAATTCTAATCCAAAGAGAATTAGAAGAAGGCATCACACACCTTCTGGGTGTAAAAAATTCTACATAAAAACTACTTTCATGCATGGAGAAAAGTAGGGCGTAGTGAAAGGTGGCGCATGAGGAGTTCTTGTTCCATTCAAATTTGAGTTTGTATTCATTTCTAATTAGATTCTTGATATAACCAAATTATGTTAGACTCAATTAGAATACCTAATTTAATTAGATAGTAAATAATTTTGATTAAATTCTAATCAGATTAGAAATTTATCGAGCTCGAATAAGGAACCGAACACCCTTAGCGATTAGGTCATCTCATAACCTAATCGGTTCAAACTAAATTGAATCCTATTCAATTAGATTTAATCCAAATTTTAATACTTAATCAAATTGAGTCAATTAGTAATCTAATTATTGATTAATTTTCTTAAGTTTTACCAACACTTAGCGAATAATGTTATTGCAACTATTGCATAGGGTTAATTATTAATCGTATTGATGGTTTTTTCCTCGGATGATTCTTAATCGTAGATCTGCCAATTGATCGGAGAGAAACTTTTAATATGTATGACCCCATAGGTTTGAACCTAAGTTGATAGTATAGAAATAAATTTTTGTACCAATCGAAGTAACCATCTAGCAATAGTACCCAATGTCCGGATAGGCTAAATGTATACAAAGTAACACTCAGAATCTATTGACATATGGTTACCGTATAATTCATCCCTTTGACTCTTGATGCAAGGATGACTTAGAGTATAAACTGTCAACTCTTAATAGTGCATCTATTATATGTCTTAACCTAATAAATCATGTGACTCCTCATAAAGATTGCCCTGGCCAAGGTCTTACTAAATTGAAACACAAAGCATTCTCTCTAATTTCTTGGAGTGGTCAATTCTATCTTGACTCATGCATCGACTTTATAAGTACTTGACTGTGCTAAAAAATCTTTCAATCCTAAATTAGAAATTCAAGTAGCCTGACACCAAAGCATAGTGAATTGCTTGCAAGTCACCATGGTGATCTTAGGTCGGAGGGATGCTTATACCCATTTTCCTTTGGAGTGACAGCAAAGTACTTCAGTATTGGTCATGTTCAGTGAAATGTATGTTGAAAAATGTAGATGATTTCATGTATGTATTTCAAAATTTTTTGAAATAAAATATAGCAGAAGATAACTAGATTAATCATATTAACCTAACCTACATATGATCTAATCATCAAATCAACCTACTCTAGGATCTATGACATGATATGTTGCATATACAATCTGAAGAATCAAAAGATAAAAATCTACATCATACATGTGAACAGTATATCAAATCTATATCTATCTGCGTTTAGAACTCGATACCTGAGTGTGGATCGATGATCGCCGCTGCTGAGAGACAGTAAAGATGATTCTTGCTGGTTGCTCACAGCTGCATACATGTTCAGTCTCTACGAAAAATCCACTCGAAGTTTTGATCTGATCGGTCTCCTCCAGAGTGCTAGCTCATGCAAAGACCATCTTGTTGGCTAATCTGGATCCTTTCTTCAAATCTCTCGAACCTTTCTAGAGATTGAAGAAGGACTTCTGGAGGAGATGAGGATGAAAAAGAAATATGAAGAAGAAATAATTTTTTTTTATGTTTCTCTCTTTCCAAACCCTAGGATCAAACCTTAAAAATCTAAGTTTTACGCTCTCCCAAGAAGAGAGGACTCCCTTTTATTTTTCATGCCATGGAACTATGCCCAAAGACTCCCTAATGTGAAGAGCTCTCTCTTGTCTCTCTTACATGCATAAAAAGAAAAATAAATCCTTTTATTTTGGCATGTAAGGAAGTTGGGGTGAAGAGTCCAACAATGTTTGGACTCTTCCTTTAGTTGTCGCCCCCTCTCACAATTCCACGCCCAAAAAAATATGGGATGCCCCAACCAAATATTTTTCATGATAAATTAGATCTCTATCTGATTTCTCATGTTAAAAACTTTCTCCTTTTGTCACACAAAAGAAAGAGAATAAAGGAAGTGGGCGGCAAGGTTTTATAGATAAGGTCAAACCTTATCCAATATGGTAACCTATTCAAATCACATTTGAACATACCATAAAATATCAGATCATATCTATTTTTTTGGGTGGAGGACCTTTTGCATGGAGAAAACATCATACAAAAAACTTTTTGGCATGGAGAAAGGTGGGCGTCCAAAGTTTGGGTGGTGCATGGGAGGAGTCCAACACTATATGGACTCTTGGTTTCCTTATTTGACTCCAAACCAAATCATATTTAGTTAAACCTAAATAAATAGATGAAATTTAATCTAATTAGATTTATAATTTTTTAATCAAATTTTAATCAAATTAAGAATTGATTGAACCAAAGTCCTGATCAAATCAGAGATAATTTTTTTTTAGTGATTAGGTCATCACATGATCTAATCGGATCAAACCTAATTAAATCTAATTCAATTAGTTTTTATCTAATTTTTTTTGCTTAATCAAATTGAGCTAATCAGTAATCTAATAGTTAATTAATCCTTCATTAACTCACTAACACTCAATGAATAAATTCATTGTAACTTTTACATTAGGTTAACCATCAATCAAATTGATGATTATATCCTTGAACGATTCTTAATCGTTGATTAGTCAGAAACTTCTTTTGAGTGTGACCCCATAGGTTCGAACCTAAGTTGATAGTACATAAATAAATTTTTGAACCAATCGATGTAGCCATCTAGCAATGGGACCCGATATCCAGATAGGTCGAATGATGGTGCAACATTCAAGAACCTATTGGCATATGGTTACGGTATAATCATTCTTTTGATCCTAATGCTTAAGGATGACCTAGGATTTAACTGTCAACCCTAGATAAGTAATCCACATTATATTTCAATCTTTCAAATCTATCATATGGATTATCCAGATCCAGATTTTACTAAATTAAAATACATTGATACATTAACTCCTACTAATTTGAAGGGGTCAATCCCATCTTGACTCATGTATTGACTTGATAAGTACTTGACTACATCCAAAAAATTTTCATCACTGAATTCAAAATTCAGATAGTCTGATACTAAAGTATAGTGAGTTGCTTGCAAGTAACCATGGTGATCTCAAATTGGAAGGATAATTATATCCATACCTTTCGCGAGCTATTCTTGACAGCAGAGTGCTCCACAATTGATCACGTTCGGTGATGATGTACTCCTACATCTCACCTACATGCCATATCAGTATCTCTACACCATTTGGTTATGAGGACAACCAATGCATATGGCATACGATGACATACATTTGATATCGCTATCATCCTAGTAATAGCATATCGTTTGGTCACAAACTAGTTTAAGAACTATGCGATAAATCCTCTTTTATCGATCAAAGTAATCCTAAGGACTTCATCACAGCATAGGATTTCATTAGAAGATATAATCTTGTGATAAAAAAGATCAAATAATTTTTATTATTGATCAATTCATATACATTTATAATTAGCACAATCGTCAAATGATTGATTTTAGGACATAATTCCTAACAACTTCTACTTGGACTCAAGCCAATCAGTATAGTATCATATACCCATCTTCAATTTATCATTTCAGAACTCCTGGATATCGAGGCTTAAGTAAATGGGTTGGTCAGATTCTTTTTTCTATCAATCTTTTAAAGTTTGATGTCACCTCTATCCGTGATTTTTGAATAAGGTGGTAGTAATGCAAAATGCTTGGTAAGCTAATAGGACTTTGGTTCCTTAGCATGAGCTATGGCTCCAGTGCTGTACAATACAGCAGGACCATCATTGAAAGGTGCCACTCCTAACTTGTCAATGAATCTCTACAATCACATAGCTTCTTTGCAAGCATCGGATGCTGCAATACATTCTGTCTCACATTTTGAATTAGCTCTATTATTCTGCTTGAAACTTTTCTAGTAGATTGCTCCATCATTTAGGGTAATGATGTATTCTTATATGTTCTTACTATTATTATATGTAACTAAAAATTAGAGTGATACTCTACAAGTTTTAAGTCAGATTCTCCATAACCAAGTCACCATTCCTTAGTATTTCTCAAATACTTAAGGATTATTTATCAGTGATTCTTATCCGGATCTTACAGGTATCCACTCACTACCCTAGTGAGTATATCATATCTTGTCTCGTATATGGTGTACATGATAGAATAAATTCTACTTATAAATATTCTATGTACATAGATTGGGATAACTTAAGCAGGCTTTTAGATCTATCTATATAGGTCTTCATCCTTAAGATGAAGGATACTTTTTTCAAATCTTTTATGAAGAATAATGATAATAGTGAAACTTTTATTCTCTATAATATAAAAAATATTATTTTTGATTAAAAAAAATTATTTACATATAAAATAAAAAATACACTCACAGAACTATTAATCCTTTTGTATTTGTAGGGTTTTTCATTCTCCACGAAGCCATACGTTTTGATCACTTATCAAAATGTATGTTTCAACTCTAAAATATTTAGTATTGTCATAGGAGAAAATATCTCGTTATGATCAATACCAGAATATTGATGATATTCTTAGGCAATCAGACAGGCTTTGTAGGTCTTCACCTTCTCGTCTGTGCCCTTTGATCCTATTGAAGAACCACTTATAGCCTATGGGCTTTACCCTTTCAAGTGGATCAACGAGTGTCCATACACCATTGACCATTATGGACTCTATTTCAGACTTTATGGCTCCATGCCACTAATCGGAGTTAGACCTCTACATGGCATCCATGTAGATGATCAGATCCTTGTTGTTCTCACCGAGTTCAACAGAATCACGTCCCAAAATTAGAAACTGAAGTATCTATCCGACGGATGTGGTACTCTACTGGATCTCCTTAATGGTGCTTCTACAATAGGTTCCAGATTTGATTTAATCAAATTTGATTCTATAGATTTACTAGATTGTGTCGAATCTTCTATTTGTTGAACTTCATAAGTTTCACGTTAAAGGCATCAATTCCTTCATCAAGATACTCCTTTTCTTAAAAGAAATGCTTAACAACCTTATTTTTTAGTAAGATAGAAGTAATATCCCCTAGATTCTTTGGGGTTATCCTACAAAATAATACATATAGGATCAGGATCTAAGCTAATCAATTTGTAAATATTTGATATAAATCAAACACTCCTAAATTCTAAGATAAGAGGGTACCGACTTACATCTAGTCTATATTTCATATGGTGTCTTTGCGACTAATTAGTTCGAAATCTAGTTGAGAGCATGATAAGTAGTCTCAAGAGTATAACCCTAAAAAGAGATTGACAGACTTGTAAGCCCCATCATAGATCGAACTATATCTAACAAAGTCGATTCCAATAAGAGAGAATCCTATTCTCTTCTAGATATGTCAAAAACTCATCGAAAATGTATTCTCTTCCTTGGTCTGACTGAAGAGTTTCAATGCTCTTCCTAATTTATTTTTTTACCTTATTAAGAAATTATTTGAACATTTCAAATAATCTAAATTTATGATAAATCATATTCATAGATCCAATACATCAGTATGTATCAGACTTAGAATATCATTGGCTCGTTCATCTTTCTAGCAAAAGATGACTTGTTCATCTTACTAAGGAGATAGGATTAATAGGTTGATAATGATTCACAATCATTGACTTTGAGAATTTCTCCTGTTGATCCTATTCTTGTTTACATGATCGAGCCTAAATTTGCTAAAGGTAGGCTTTTGTGACATTATCTACTCTAAGGGTTTGTTTGGTGTGTACATTATACCTACAGGCTGTGATTATTCATAAATATCATTTTTTTAGTTGTCCACTATGATTTTGACATCATCTATAATGATATCACAAAAATCATTCATGTTGACAATGTAAATCCATCCTTGGCCAGAAGGCCTATGAAAATTACATTCATCAAAATGGACAATGATGACAATCATCAAAAATGACATTATTAGAATCACAAACTTACTTGAGAATTCTTAAAGCCAGAACTAAAACATGACTTTCAGCTCAAACATTTAGGAATCTTTTGCTATTTCTAATCTTTCTACTAACCTAAAGTCATTGCAACAATTTACATGAACTTTCGATATCCAATACCCAGATAGTAGTGTCACAGATAGAGAAATCATCAGGTGTTATCATATAAGTATCTGGTCCAGCAACCCTTTGCCGATTTCACTTCCTTAGTCTATTCGAGTCAATAGACTCTGCAAGACTAGGTTAACCTTAGATTTTTTTGTCAGTTCGGGCTTCTTAGCCCAAGTATGACTCTTTTTCACCTTTTTTTTTTCTTTTTCAAAAGATTATTGCCCCACTGTGACACATCTTTAGAGGTGTAAAAGAACTCTTCTAATATTTGAAAAATTTTCTCTCACTAAGCATTATCGAGTTTATAATTATATTTATATTTTTTGCTACTCTAAAAAATATCATATGGTGATACGATCATTTGACCACTTCTAGTAAGTGTTTTTGATCGCATTATGTGTATTGGATGTGAAAATATTAGGTGCTAGATCTATAATCATATGTAGGATCCATTCATGCTCTAAAACTATTTGTAACTTTCGATACCATCTATTGAATTTGGGTTCTATAAATAAGTCACTATCAAATAGTGAACAGAGCAACAGACATCAAGTTATAACTGAAAGAAAAATACAAGATCTCTATATTTATGAATTGATTAAGTCTAAAGATTTGGACTTTAGTCTAAAGATTCTCCCATTATTTTAGTCGAATTGGTAGCCTCTATCTCTAATCTGAAGAATTACCTTAATTCTTTAGTGGGTACTAAAATCCACACAGACTGCATGCAGGCCCAAATATGGCTCAGCCAACTCATATGCATCTATGGATAGATTTTCAATCAATTATTTTTTTAAATAATTTTTAGTAATTAATTTCACCTCAGATTTCATTTCAATAGGCGATGGGCCTCCACTAAAAGTCTTGGTTAGGTCAAACCATTAACATGAACCTACTCAGTGATTCTAACTAATGAATGATCAAGTCTGAATATGGCTCGACCAATCCAACCATTCATCAGATAGTATATCAGAGTCATCATATGATGAATGATAATTCCATCATTCAGAGAAACATCAGATGGATGGCGTCTGCAATGTTAATCAGAAAAAATGAACCCATTACCATTCACCTTAACGGGAGGCTATGATCTAGTTACCACTATAACCAGCTCATTTTATGGACCTAATAATTTAGAAGATTTGGTTTATGAATTAAGAAAAAAAAAAAGAAGAGATCAACCAGTAAACCACAATCCTCCCACTGACTTCATCAAGTCATTGAATCAAATTAGGATCATGTAGGTTGAAATGGCATCTAAATCAGTCACACTGATCAACCTTAATGGCATGGGTCAACTCGAATTACTTAGTGGTCTAATTAAGATATAATCCACCAAATTAGTCAGGTAAGTGAGATCGATGGGAGGGTATGCTAAGCTTGCCTTAGATACTATCGAAATGGCTAGATAAGTTGCTCTTAATTAAAAAATACTGATCAAAATGTCAAACTTACTTTAGATACCAATTGATTAATTAGTTTTGATTTGACTAGCTTAATGATTCAGATTCAATCACTGAGCCACAATCAAGGTCCATTTGCTTTAATCAAAGATATGGACTTGACCATTTATAACTATTGTATTGATTCTATAAAAATTCTAAATTAATTTAATTCAATATTTGGTTAGATTTAATCAATTTCTCTACATGGTTCATTAACTCTTTAATTCTAACCTTAGGTCTAACCCAATTAAGAGGATTTGATTTAAGCTAACCCATGCCCCATATTTTATTCAATATTATAAAATCTTAAATCATAATTCTAGATCTAATCAATTCTGCACTTAATTCTTAATTAAATTTCAACATCAACATAGATTTAGGCTTAAATTTAAAATAATTTTAATTTTTTTATTTTATAAATAATTTATAATAAATTTTATGCAAAGAGTTTCTATTCTAAACTTAGATCGACTCAATCAGCACTGAGCCAGCTACACAAGGAGACTGGGTCAACTTAGCTCAAAATTGGATCAGCTCAGTAATTATGCGAGCACATTTCAAAGAGTTTCAGATTTGAAAAAATATTGCATAATTTTAAAATAAAATCAATCATAAATATTTTTTTAGATCATATCTAAATTTTTTATGATTTAAAATTTTATTTTTTTATCATTAAAATAATTTTAATCATGTAGATTAATTATTTTACTTTTCATACAATTTTGGATCACATATAACAAACCTAGGGTTTCAAGATCTAGGATTTTGCAGAAAAGTAAGTTCTTCCTTTCATGTTCTTCTTCATGGGATTGAATTACATGGCACCCTTACATGTCATAAGAGCACCCCATAAAATAAAAGAGAGGGCTTTTAAATCCTTCTTACTCCTATGATCGAATGGTCTGGTGATCAACCCAATCCAAGTATTTGCTAATCGGATCATCTAATCTAATCACATATCATATATGTATGAATTTAGATTTAATCTAAATTATATCAGATCTAATCACAACCTTAGATCATATTTAAATTAAATTATAAATATCACATACATCATATAAAATTAAATTTTATTAAAAATCAGCACAAACTAGGTAACCTGTTTACTGTAAGGGGTAAACCCTACAGCATGACAACTTTATTTCAGTTTGTGTGATCAACCATTAATTAAATTTAGATCTAAGATATCATATATCAGATCTAAATAAAATTAAATTTTAGATTTAATATGTCATATAATATGTCATAATGAACCTAGACTCTGATACTACTGTCGGAAAACGTAGGCAATTTCATGCATGTATTTCAAAAATTTTTGAAATAAAATATAATAGAAGATAACTAGATTAATCATATTAATCTAATATATATATGATTTAATCATCAAATCAACCTACTCTAGGATCTACGACATGATATATTGCATATAAAATCTAAAAGATTAGAAGATAAAAATCTGCATGCATACATATGAACAATAGATCAAATCTACATCTATCTAAATTCAGAACTCGATACCTGAGCATGGATCGATGATCATCGCTGCTGAGAGATATAGTAAAGATGATTTTTGCTGGTTGCTCACAGTCATACACATGTCCAGTCTTTACGAAAGGTCCACTCGAAGCTCTATTCTGATCGATCTCCTCGAAAATGCTAGCTCACACGAAGACCATCTTGTTGGCTGATCTAGATTCTTTCTTCAAATCTTTTAAATTTTTGTAGAGGTTAAAAAAGGACATCTGGAAAAGATGAGGATGAAAAAGAAGTATGGAGGAGAAATAATTTTTCTCTCTTCCCAAACCCTAGGATCAATCCCTAGAAATCTAGGTTTTGCACTCACCCAAGAAGAGAGGACTCTCCTCTATTTTTCATGTCATGGAACCATGCCTAAAGCCTCTCCAATGTGAAGAGCTCTCTCTTATCTCTCTTAGATGCATAAAAGGAAAAATAACTCCTTTTATTTTGGCATGTAAGAAAGTTGGGGTGAAGAGTCCAACAATGTTTGGACTCTTCCTTTAGTTGTCGTCCCCTCTCACAATTCCACACCCAAAAAAATATGGGATGCCTCAACCGAATATTTTTCATGATAACTTAGATCTCTATCTAATTTTTCACAGTGAAAACTTCCTCCTTTTATCATACAAAAGAAAGAGAATAAAGGAAGTGGCCGGCAAAGTTTTATAGATAAGGTCAAACCTTATCCAATATGGTAACCTATTCAAATCACATTTGAACATACCATAAAATACCAGATCATATCTACTTTTGGATGTGAGAAAGGGAGGGTGGAGGACCTTTTGCATGAAGAAAACTTTACTCAAAAAACTTTTTGGCATGGAGAAAGGTGGGCATCCAAAGTTTGGGTGGCGCATGGGCAGAGTCCAACACTATATGGACTCTTGGTTTCCTTATTTGACTCCAAACCAAATCATATTTAACTAAGCCTAAATAAATAGATGAAACTCAATCTAATTAGGTTCATAATTATTTAATCAAATTCTAATCAAATTAAGAATTAATTGACCCAAAGTCCTGATCAAATCAGGGATAATTTTTCTTAGCAATTAGGTCATCTCATAACCTAATCGGGTCAAATCTAATTGAATCTAATTTAATTAGATATTATCTAATTCTCATTGTTCAATTTAATTGAGCTAATTAGTAATCTAATTATTAATTAATCCTTCATTAATTCACCAATACTCAGTGAATAAATTCATTGCAACTTTTACATAAGATTAACCTTCAATCGAATTGATGATTAAATCTTTGAACGATTCTTAATCGTTGATCAGCCACATGATCAGTTAGAAACTTTTTTTGAGTGTAACCTCATAGGTTCAAACCTAAGATGGTAGCACAAAAATAAATTTTTGAATCAATCGATGTAATCATCTAGCAATGGGACTTGATGTCTGGGTAGGTCGAATGATGGCGAAGTAACATTCAAGAATCTACTGGCATATGGTTATCATATAATTTATACCTTTGATCCTAATGCTCAAGGATGATCTAGAGTTGAACTATCAATCATAGATAAGTTATCCACATTATATTTTAATCTTTCAAATCCATCACATGGATTATCCGAGCTCAGATTTTGCTAAATTAAAGTACATTGACATATTACTCCTACTAATTCGGAGGGGTCAATCTCATCTTGACTCACCCACCGACTTGATAAATACTTGACTGCACCAAAAAATCTTCCGTCACTGAATTAAAAATTCAAGTAGTCTAGCACTAAAGTACAGTGAGTTGCTTGCAGATCACCGTGATGATCTCAGGTCGGAGGGATATTTATACCTGTACCCTTCATGAGCTATTCTTGACAGCAAAGTACTCTAAGTTGGTCACGTTCAATGATCATGTACTCCTACATCTCACCTGCATACCATATCAGTATCTCCACACTATTTAATTACGAGGACAACCAACGCATGTAGCACAAAATGACCTACACTTGATATCGCTATCGTCCTAGTAATAGCGTATTATTTGGTTGCAAACCAGTTTAAGAATAATATGATAAATCTTCTTTTATCAATCAAAGTAATCCTAAGGACTTCATCACAGCACAAGAGTTCATTAGAAGATGTAATCTTGTAACAAAAAAGATCAAATAAACTTTTATTATTGATCAATTCATATACATTTATAATTAGTACAATCATCAAATGATTGGCTTTAGGACATAATTCCTAACAACGTACTCCTATATTTTACTTGCATGCCATATCAGCATCTCTATGCTCCTTAGTTAAGAGGACAACCAACTTATATGACACACAACGATCTATACTTGATATATCTATCATTCTAGTAATAGCATATCATTTGGTTGTGAAACTTATTTAAAGACTAAATGATAAATCCTCTTTTATCGATTTAAAATAATCCTAAGGACTTTCATCATAACACAGAAGTTCAATATATAAGATGTACAAGCTTATGATGAAAATTATCAAATAAATATTTTATTAATAATTATTGATATACATTTACATCAATAAGTACAACCATCAATAAGCTGATGATTGGTTTTGGGATACATTTTCCAACAGGTCGGGGGGCAGAGGATGTAGGAGGTTTATTCCCACAGACAACCTATGGTGGTTGGGGGGCAGAGGATGTGGGGGGGTTAAGGGTGCTGCGGGTTGGAGGATGGGGGGGTCTGAGATCCGAGGGGCGGAGGACGGGGGGATAGGGGGGTTATGGGCGTCGGGGAGCAGAGGATGGGGATCTAGGTCAGGATCTAGTTTGAGATTTGGGTCGAGATCTGATCCAAATCGACTTAGATTTGGTCTACGATCCGATCTGAGATTCGAGTTGGGATCTGATTTAGGATCTAGTCTGGATCCAGATCATGATCTGAATCAGATCGAGATCGAGATCCGGATCGAGATTCAATCTGGGTTTGGGTCAAGATTTGGTTTGGATCGTTAGACTTTTGTTTAAGAGTCGGTCCCAGAGTCTCCAAAATAGACTCTGTGAATGGCTCTTGGATGCCCCATTTGGGCAGTTCTGAAATGCATCAATTTTTTTATTGTTGTCATAGTGTTCTTTATTCTATTATGAAAAATTTCATCACAATTATCTCATTTGTTCTTCGAGAATATATTAGATGTGGTTAAAATATGACCTGTTTATATCGTGTACTTGGGGAACTGTAGGAAGATGCTACCGGATTTTCTTCGGATATGGAACAAAGAACAAAGCTATGGCAATGATAAAAGTGATGTATTTTTTAAAGGGATAAGATCCATCTTTTCCTATTAGTTGGTTTTTGGATGTATTTATTGTTGGATGTATGCCCTAGAAGCCAATCTTGACTGACACATATCATATTTTTAGAACATAATTTTATACTTTATGGATATTTATATTATCATTCATATTTTGTGTCCATGAATCATCCAAGAGATTAATAAGATGATGATACAAATTCTCAAAGAGTTGAGAATTTGAGACGTGTGTCATTGATGATTAATTCTTAAATTGCTCCTGATCATAGGATCATTATGGAGATGGTGATTGATCTGGATAGACCAGTACACAGATCGCTTCCTTCATACTGATGGATCTCGAGTCTGCAGTGTAGTGATACTAGAGTGAGAGTGCAGGTGGTTGTTAGAGAATAACTAGCACTGAGTGTGACCAACATGAGAAGTCACATGGATGTCTGCTCACTTGTTAGTGACTTTCTCAATGCTGCAGCTGTATGACTGGTCCTTTGATCTGCAGTATTACAGCTGCTTGCAGTGAGACTGCTGGAGTTTAACTACATATAAATATGGATCTCAATGAGCCCTTGTGGGAAATATATCCCAGAAGCCAATCGTCAAGCTATTGATGGTTGAGCAATCTTGTATGGTAATTGATTTGTTAATAAATAAAATATATTTGATATTTTTATCATAAGCATTTATCTTTTAATGAACTCCGTTGTTATGATGAAGTCTTTAGGACTATTTAGATTCGATAAAGAGAGGATTTATCGATTAGTCCTTAAAACTGTTCACGACCAAATGATAGGCTGTTAATAAGGACGATAGCTTCTATCGAGTATAGGTCGCTGTAGGCCATATGGGTTGGTTGTCCTCTTAACTAAGGAGTGTGGAGATACTGGTATGGCATACAGGTGAGATATAAGGGTACATCATCATTGAACGTGACCAACTCCAGAGCATTCTACTGTCGAGAATGACTTTGATGGAATATAGATATAAGTGTCCCTTAGACCTAAGATCATCTCAGTGACTTGCAAGCAACTCACTATGCTTTGGTACTGGACTAACTGAATTTTTAATTCAGTGATGGAAGGCTTCTGGGCATAGTCAAGTACTTATGAAGTCAAAATATGATCGAGATGGAATTGACCACTCCAAGAGTTGGAGAAGAATGAGTCACTGTATTTCAATTTAGCAAAACCTTGGTCAGGATAATCCATCAGATGTATTTGATATTTTAAAATACAATGTGGACAACCTGATCAGAGTTGATAGTTGAACTCTGAGATATCTTATGATCATTTTGGTCAAGGGGATGAATTATATAAAAACTATATCCACATGGGTTCTAAGGATGTTGTTCTACACATTCGACCTATTCGATCGTCGGGTACCATTACTAGATGGTCACTTTGACTGGTACAAAAATTTATTCTTATACTATCGACTTAGGTTCGGATCTATGAGGGCACACACATTAGAGTTCATGATCCGATCAGATGGTTGATCAACGATTAAGAATTGTTCTAGGGTTAAATGATCAATACGATTGACATTTAACCTAGTGCAATTTTGCAGGAGAATCGATTAGCAATTTGATTGCTAATTGACTTAATTTAATTAAGCCAATGGATTGAGATTAAGTTTAATTAAATATAATTTAATTAGATTTAGTTTGAGCTTGATTGGATCAAGTTCAATTGGTTTATTGGATAAGCCAAGTGTAAGAAAAAAATTAGTCCTAGTTCAATTAGGACTTGAGTCAACCTAATTTTTAATTTGATTAAAAAATTAAATCAGATTTAAATCTAATTTAATCTGATTAAATTAGATTCTTAATTGGGTTAAAACTTATTTTAATTGAGTTGATCTAATTCTGGATTGATTTGGTTTGAGAAATCAAACTAAAATAAGTCATAAGATAGAATCCTAGTAAGACTAGGATTCCACCTTGCACCACATAAGCCCCCCCATGCCCTCTCTCTTATTCCATGCCAATCCCCTCTTATTTTGTGTGACAAAAGCCCTCTCCTAGGTCTTTCCCACATTCAAAAGGTTTTCTCTCTTCTTTCATACATGAAAAGTGGTTGTGGATCAAATCAAAGTAGGAATAAGTTTGGATTTCAAATTTTATGAGATAGAGTTTTAAAAATCTAAAACTCTTTCCTTTTTGCACCGAATTTATCCAGATTTTTTCTAAAATTTTTGTGGCTTTTAGGGCACATATTATGCACCCTTTTCTGATAGTCCATTCATGAAAATAAGGAGGAGGCACCCAAGAGTTGGGTGCCCCTTATCTTGCCATGTTTGGATAAGTCTTGACTAGGTATTTGACCTAGACAAGGACTCTATCATATATCTCTCTATAAAATAAGTTTCTTCATGAAATTTTTGAAAAACATAGAGATTTGAGAGACCTTTGGAGCATCCAAAAATTAGATAGAAAGACCTTTGGGTCATGGAGATATAATAGACACAAGATAGAGTGTCTAGGAGAGAGTAAAGAGAAGAAGAAGAGGGTCTTCTTCTAGGGTTGTTAGTTTCATCTCTTCCCTTCCTCCATCTTGAGTTTTTCTGAGAATGTCTCAGATCTAAAACTCCTCCTCTTACTTCTCATCTTTGGAAGAGTCCAAATCAAGAAGAAAGAGGCACCTGATCAACCATCGAAGAATGATCAGCGCAGTACTAGCATACTGTGCTAATTTCCTGAAACAGGACTTCTGATCGAGATTTGTGGGCTCATGTGGATGACTCCTAGAGATCGAATGCATGTGTGGTTTGCAACATCATCCTCAAATCTAGATCAGCAATGTTAGAACATCTAACTTGCAAGGTAATAGATCTGATCTATTGTTTAATACATACATTAGATGTAGTATAAAAATATGTTGATATGATCAACATGTAGTTCATGCTCTATATATTTTAATTTTTGATTTAATACTATATAATAATCATGTAATAGAATCTTAGATCTAGAGATTCTCTGATTTTAGAAAATAAATTTTAATTTATTTTAGTCTTGTGCTACCTGATCTTGAAAAAGTTTCAAGATCTAACCCTAAAACTCTAGATCTGGTTCCTTCACATGGATCTCAATAAGCCCTTGTAGTGGATGTTGAAAATAGTTGATCTACTGTAGGAGTAGGATGTACACCTAGATGGGATCTATCGATCCGAACAGAAAAGAGTAGTCTTATGAGATTTATGAAGCTGAGTCTTTAAGTCTATATCTATAGTAGTGTGATTAATGAAAAAGAGTTTTTATGAGAATCATACATAGACTCGAGCTGATTGAATCTATCATATGATCGATGATGAGGTTTGACGATTCATCCATGACCTACTATTCGATCGGGACTCACGATAGAGGGACTGTATCATACGTTAACTATACCTAGAGGTTCATCATTTTTTATTCTGTTGGGTTGTCACTATATACTGCTAGGTGTTACTGGTAGATTGTGAGACCCACGAGCATCATCTTGATGATCGATGATCTTTGGTGGGCAGAGTTAGAATGGTTCCAACCCATTGAAAAGAATTTCAATGATATTGTGATAGGGATCACAATATATCTCACTATTAGACAGAATAGAAACTATGGGGTCACACACAAAAAAAAATTTTGACTGATCAGATGGTTGAATTATGATTATGAATTATAACAGGATTTAATTATCAATTTGATTGATGATTGATCCAATGTAAAAGTTGTATTATGTAACTCGCTAAAAAGTTAGTGAGTTAAAAGAGGATTAATTAGCAATTAGATTGCTAAGTGGCTCAATTTGATTGAGCTATGGGGCTTGTATCAAGTCTAATTAAATTGAATTTAATTTGACTTGACATGGATTTGATTTGATCAAATCTGATTGGGTTATAAGATAACCTAAATTGTATGGGAGAATTATTTCTATTTGAATTAGGATTTGAGTTTGACTCAATTTGTAATTAGACTAGGATGTATGAGTTTCTATTTGGATTAAAAATTCTTATTTCTATGGGTACACCAAATCCTAATTAGATTAGGATTAAATTGAGTTTGACTCAAGCACCAAATAAGAGTCCAAAAGGACTAGGACTCCTCCAATTAGGTGACATCTAATCTAAATAGTTTGGTTTTCCAATCAAATTTGATTTTTTATCTATTTGAGTCTAATCTGATTCTAATATGATTAGGATTGATTGGAGTTTTATTGGGTTTAAAACAGCCACCTAAAATAGAGTCCCATGTAGACTAAACATCTTCCTTCCATGCACCATAAAAGAGGTCCCGCGCTAACCAATTTTTAATGCCAGATTTGTTCCCTCTTTAGCGTGTAATAACCTCTCTTAAACTCCTTATTCACCATGTGAAACCTGGGTGCAAGAGGAGTTGGGTTGGGTGGCATAAAAATTGCTATAGAGTTCTAATAGAATTGGAGATCTTATTTCCTATCCAAACACCTTATCCTCTTAGCCTATTTAAACGTGGGTCATGAGGGTTGTTTGGATGAGATATGAGATCAGGTTTGATGTCCAAAAGATGGGCTTCATGCATGAGAAAAAATTAAGGGAGAGAGGTGCAACGTCAAGGGCCATGGATGTGAGGTATTTTGGTTCTCTATATCCCTTCTTTCTTACACAACCAAAAGTTGGTTGTTAGGACATCTCTCTCTCTCCTTTTGTCCATATTTAGATATGGATTTCTCCTTTTTTCTTTATTCAAAAGTTGAACAAAATTCTTACATCTCTATTGTAGAGATTTGGTGCATGGGTTTTAGAAAGAAACGAGAAGAAATGGTTTTTCTTATGATCTGTAGCATAGAGATCAACATCCTCCTACTTCTTCTTCTTTTCTAAGAGTGTCTTAAGAGAAAAGAAAATTTTGAACTATCAAGATGCGATCTCTGTAAGGAAGCTAGCATCTCAATGAGATCAAAAAGCTTCTAATCAGATTAGAGTCTCGTGTGGATACCCGTAGAGGTCGGATGCTTGTGTGGCTACAAGGGACCTTCGGAAGATATCTATGATTATCAGTTTGCGGTGAAGATCGATCTATATCAAGGTATATTATTTATTTATTTATTTTATTTAATTTTTGAATCTAAATCTTATCTCACATATGATGATCCTATTTATAGTTTGAAAATTTGATCTTATGCATGCTTAGATTAAATTAGATTTAATCTGAAAATTTTTAAATTCCACTGCATACTTATTTTTAAAAAAAATTACATACATAAAATCATGAAACTCCAACAGTGATATTAGAGCTATGTCATATCATGAGATTAGGATTTTAATCTAAAATCTATAGAAAAAAATTTTGGATCTAAAAGGTTTTGATGTCGTTCTGACATAAGGTTGCCTTGGCATAAACTTGTTATACTGTATGATTGTCCTAAAATAATGTTAAAATTTTTAATTAAATTAGATTTTTAGATCTATTTTTTTCAGCATATATATGATATATATTTTATTATTTCGATCTAAAAAGAATTTTGAGATCTATTTTGATTCATATATTTGATATATGAATGCATGTTTAGGGCTGAAATTTGCTTTTATGATCTGAACTTGTTCATGTATAAGATACATATTTGTATGTATGATCTAAAATTATTTTGAGATCAAAATTTATTTTTCATATAAAAAATTTAGATCTAAAAATTTAAATATAAGATCTAAAATTAGTGTTTGTGCATGAAGGATTGGTCATGGGTAGATCAAATTAGGTCATATAATTGGATTACATCAAAGGATTTTTTATTTGATCATGTTGGGTCTAAATCGATTAGTTGTTGATCAAACCAAGTCAAGTATTGATTAGGATGAGATCAATAGAGTTTAAGATTATACAATTTTTGTTGATCGAATCGATTAACACCCATGTGTAGAATTGATTAATCTAAGAACCTAATTTGGCTCTATGGTTTGAATCTGATTCACCTAAGCTAACCTATTCGGATTAATTATCCAATTGGTGTCTAAGGCAAATAATTGAAAGGTGATTATTTTATTAGTTCTGTTCATTGATCTGATTAATTTATTGATGTCTAAAGAAAATAACGAAGGGACCCCCACCAATCTCTACTTAGTTGGCTAATTTGAAAGATTGAGTCTCAAATATGGTTGCTTGGTAGTTTGATTTAGCCCATGTCAATTATATCAGTCATGTGATGACTGATTAGATGAGATCTAAACTCAAATCTCTCTATAAATATTAAGTCCAAAGTCTTCCACTATTGTAGATGTGCGGATGTGCTCCAGCATTGATTGTTCTCAGCTGGTCATAGTGGTTCAGTTGCATCGGGAACATGCAATCACTCTATCAGCAAAGAGTTGCTCTGGATAAAGATAGAGTTGGGCCCAATAACTATTAGATGAGGGATCCAATGATGGCTTTGCACCTACTTGTGAACAGTGGATTTGACTTAAGTAAGGAGTACGGACAAAAATTGTTAGGTGAGCCTATATGACTTAGAGACCAAGTAGCTGCAATATGCTTAGAGAAGTATCTGGGCAAAGAGTTATCCATACATCAGTGTTCATTCATATTACCAATAACTATTAGGTGAGGTGCACGGCATCGATGGGACCGCAGCACCCACTAAAAATACAGTTGTCATGCTAGGATTTTTGTTTCTCCACCCGGAGAGTATGAAAAATTTGATAAAATAGTGAGAGTCATTTTTTGCATCTAAAAAATTCTTGAGTAAATTATAAAATAAGTATAAATATTCAACTAGAATCTTTACTTTTTGCTGTTTATTGTGTCAGCTTCCAACCCTCTAACTTGAATCCTAGATATCAACTAATTAATCGAAACCGATTATATAGACTAGCACACAAACTTAAGAATTATTCTTAATTTTAAAAAATTAAGCAATATGCTCTATCAGGTTATTCTAAAGTTAATGACTTATCCAACCCCATAGTCAACGAGTTATACTTGATGAGTGGATGGACAATGACAATTAAGATAGATGCTCAATGTTGAAGTCCATAAACTCTAACGTATGCATGAGCACATATTTACTGTCAACAACACATTGATTCATTTACAAGTAATGTGAGATGATCAGAGTCACATAGCGCATCTGATGCGTGATGGGCAGTCAGCTTATGATCATTATTTGATAATGATCGAGGACATTAAGGAGTCTAAAAGGCTCAACATGACCATGCCTAAGAAATTGCTTAGGATTTGATCCTGCGATCCCTAATTAGTTTATATGGGTAGTTTATTGTGAACTATCATATGAAAGACTATCATGGCACCTTATCTGAATTGGTCAAAATATTGATAACAAAGAAACCTTGAAAGGGTTCAGAGGTAAATATCTGGAGAGCCTAAAGAAATAAAGATGCGCCTAGAGTAGGCATGTCGAAATTACTCAATACTATCCTTACAATTTGCTTTTCTCTCAGTTGAGTTATAGACTCTAGTGTTTTTACATAGATTCGATGGGAAGGTAGAGGGCTGAGAAAATAACCCTTAAATTGATAATAGGGCAACAGTTAATGCTGTCACCATGGGTGTCTGTCTTTTGTGATTATCATTTGAATTTAGTTCTTAGAGTAGTCTCTATCAATTGCATGGTGATGCATATGTGAACTTAATGAGTAAGTAGTGAATGTCATTGGATCTAAGAGATCCAGAATTGAGATAAAATTTAAGTATATGTGGAACCTTAGGCTAGGTCATATGGGAGAAGAAATGATTAACAAATTAGAAAAATATAGGCTTTAGGGTCATGGACTGTTGATTCATATCTAGTTTGTGCATAATCTCTTTGAGAAAATATGACCAAGCTACTCTTGTGGGACAAGAGAAAAAGGACCACTGAGATACTTATCTTTATACACATTTGATGTGTGTAGCCCATATGATGTGCTAAAAAAAGAAGTTATCTCTACTTCATTATCTTTACCGATGATCAGTCATGGTATGGGTATGTATATAAGATACAAATCTAAAATTTTGAAAGGTTCAAATAATTCAAAGGTAAAGTAGAGAAGCAAATCGAAAAATTCTGAAAGGTACTTCGATCGGATCGAAGATGCAATATCAATAAAAAGAATTTCTCAATTATCTCATAATATGGTAGTTTCATATTGGACTGCTCTTAATACATCTCAGCTCAACAAGATAAGAAGAGTCATGGGACTATATGAGATATGGCCTAGTTCATAATGAAATTCACTAATTTATTTTATTTTTTTAGGGACATGCTTTAATTTTATGAAATTGGATTCTCTCTAAACCTATTTATACCACACCATATGAGATATGGCATGGTGAGAACTGAATCTTGATTATTTTGATATGCAAGTATATCCAGTCTGTGTCAAGGACAGCAGGTGGATATGTTAGATGATCGATCTGTAAAGCTCATCATAAAAAAGTTTGCGATACTACTTTTCTTCTGAAAAGATTACAATGTGATTGTGACCCGACATGCTATCCTCTTGAAAATTGTTTAACCAAGATGAAGTAGTGGGAGGAAAGTTAAGCTCGAAGAGAGTGTCACTGAAGAGCAACGAGCCATAGAATCTTAAGAACCTACTCATCATGAGCCAGTAGACATATATTCCTCCTCCACCTCATATACATAGTAGGATCTCCAATCCTCTCGAAAGGTACTTAGGTTTGCTTAACAGAGGATGTAGAGAAAGTCATTTCTCATAGAAGATGAAAAACATAGAGATGATCTCAAAACTTACAATGAGGTGATATAAGACATCGGCTTTAAGAAAATAGATGTGAATTAGCTTTTCTGACTGGATATCTTTTAAAAATTTCTATATAGAATAGCTTATGTATTTCACTTCTCGTGATAGGAGATCACAAAGACTACAATGCTCTTGGAGTTGGAACATTCATTTCGATGATATGATCAAACTGTTTGATCAGAAAAGAAGAATTATGTATTTTTAAAAGGGTCAGTGGGAGTGTCCAATACTAACATCGATTAAAATATGATTATATATAGATTTCTTCATGAAAGACATAAAGCAAGCATCATAAAGATCTATAGAGATAGATGCAATTGGATGCTTATATTTTCACAGATAAAGTATAAAGACTAGATGTTGAAAGGGTTCAGCATAAAAATCTCGAAAAGAGATCTGCTACCCTCTTAGGCATAGATGTATGCCATGAAATATACTTAAACAGATATAGTTAATACTGTGAATGACACAAGTAGATATTAGTTACATCCGGCTGAGAGCACTGGATTGCTATGAAAACATCCTTGAGCTCTTGAGAAGAACTAAAGATTTAGATTTATTCTTAATTTAGAGAAGATCAAAGTTAGGAGTGGGAAGATACACCAATTCAGATTTTATGTCAGATATTGATAGTAGAATATCTACATCATAGGGTGTATTCCTGTATCGATATCTTAGAAAGATTCCAAATAATCGATCGATGGAAGCTGAGTACTCAATAGATATGTAGGATGTATTCTGATTCTAATGTTAGTTATAGAATTGGATGTCATGCCATCAGATGCCATGACATTATACTGCAAAAATAATGAAACCATAGTCCTTACTAAGGAGCCTAGGTCTCACCAAATATCCAAGCATATAGAGCAGCAGAACATGCGACTATCTCAAATAGAAATACACAGAGATGTAGAGAGCAAACTTTGCATGAGATGTGGATGACCCACTGGTAAGTCACTTAGCTAGCCAAAGACTAAAGCCTATCTTGTGAAGATAGGGCTTGAAACATGACAGATTGGCTTTAGTGCAAGTGGGAGATTGTTGGATATATGTCCTAAAAATCAATTTTAGCAGACACATATTATATTTCTTGGATATGATTTTGTACTTTATGGATATTTATATTATCATTTATATTTTGTGTCCATGAATCATCCAAAGGATTAATAAGATGATGACACAAATTCTCAGAGAATTGAGAATTTGAGAAATGTGTCATTGATGGTTAATTCCTAAATTACTCCTGATCATAGGATCATCATGAGGATGGTGATTAATCCAAATAGATCAATGCATGGATCGCTTTCTTTGGATAGATAGATTTCGAGTCTGTGATGTAGTGGCACTGGAGATAGAGTGCAGGTGGTTGTTAGAGAACAACTAGCATTGAGCGTGACCAACATGAGAAGTTATATAGATGTCTGCTCACTCATTAGTGACTTTCTCGATGCTGCAGTTATATGACTGATCCTTTGACCTACGGTACTATAGCTACTTACAGTGAGGCTACTGGAGTTTGACTACACATAAATATAAGTCTCAATGAGCCCTTATAGTGGATGTTGGCGATAATTGATCAACTGTAGGAGTTGGGTGTACACCTAGATGGGATCTATCGACTCTAACAGAAGGAAGTAGTCCTATAAAATTTATGAATCTGAGTCTTTAAATCTATAGCCATAGCAGTGTGATTATTGAAAAAGTATTTTCATGAGGATCATATATAGACTCAAGCTGATTGAATCTATCATATGATTGATGATGAGGTTTAACAATTCATCCATGACCTGCCATTCGATCGAGACTCACGATAGAGGGACTGTATCATACGTTAACTATACCTAGAGGTTTATCACCTTTTATTCTACTGGATTGCCACTATATACTGCTAGATGTCACTGATAGATTATGAGACCTACGAGCATCATCTTGATGATCGATGATCTTTGGTGGATAGAGTTAAAATGGTTCCAACCCATTAAAAAGAGTTTCAATGATGTTGTGATAGGGATCACAATATATCTTACTAATAGATAGAATAGAACCTATGGGGTCACACACAAAAGTGACTTTTGAATGATCAGATGGTTGAATTATGATTATGAATCATAACAGGATCTGATTATCAATTTGATTGATGATTGATCCAATGCAAAAGTTGCATTATGTAACTCGCTAAAGAGTTAGTGAGTTAAAGAAAGATTAATTAGCAATTGGATTGCTAAGTGGCTCAATTTGATTGAGCTATGGGATTTGTATCAAGTCTAATTAAATTGAATTTAACTTGACTTGACATGGGTTTGATTTGATTAAACCTAATTGGATTATAAGATAACCTAAATTGCATGGGAGAATCATTCTTATTTGAATTAGGATTTGAGTTTGACTCAATTCCTAATTAGACTAGGATATATGAGTTCTTATTTGGATTAAAAATTCTCACTTTTATAGGTGTACCAAATCTTAATTGAATTAAGATTAAATTATGTTTGACTCAAGCACCAAGTAAGAGTCTAAAAAGACTAGGACTCCTCCAATTAGGTGATGTTGGTGCAAAAATCTGCTTGCGCCGGAGAAGCTGGAGTTGGAGAAGTCGCGGGCGCCGCCGGGACCTGCAAAGGAAGTCTAAACCGGAGGTGGGGTTGCTCCGGCAAGACCCTCCGATGCTCAAGTCAGTTCTCTGCCTCAACAAGAATGGAGTGCTCGAACGAAGAATTTAGCAGAGTTTTGAGATAAGAAATGAGCTTATCGAATAACGTATCTGGGTCCCCCTTTTATAGGCGAAGGAAGCAACGAATTGATGGCGATGTTTGTAACCGTCTGGCAGTGGACTGCCCAGGGTCAGGCGGAGTTTACTGCGAAGCGTAGTGGAACGGACCCGTGGCTATCGCTGGGGCGTGCCATGTGGAGTCTGCCGCATGAAGTGGGGTGGCATTTTGCCGTCGTGACTTGCCAGTGGATGGGAGAATCGCGTAGTATCCGTTGCAGGAGGTGGAGCAGGATCGTGGCCATTTATCGTGGCTGGTCAGGTAGTAATAAAGCCGTGCGGGATCCGTCATGGGGAGTGGAGCAGTGCTGCAATCGTTACTGCGGTCTGTCAGGGAGTGGTGGAGCTGCGCGGAATTCACCGCAGGAAATGTAGCAGAATCATGGCCGCGATCGTGGCCTGGGAGTGCTGATCTGTCGGCTGAAGTTCGGCAGTGGTCAGAGTCCGGCCACCGTAGAGGTCCGGACGAAGACTGTCTGCAGCCGTTGGAATCGAGGATGGAGCCCGGCTCTCACAGGAGTTCGGGCGAAGTCTTCCTGCAATCAAGGTTAAAGGTGAAGTGCGGCTCCCGTAGGAGTCCGGACGGGGCTTACCAGCAGTTGACGCTGAGGACGGAGCCCGGCTCCCGTAGGAGTCCGGGCGAAGCTGTCCTGTAGTCGCTGTCGGCGGCGGAGCCCGGCTCCCGTAGGAGTCCGGGCGGAGTCTGCTTGCGGCTGAAGTTGTTGGCGTCGAGGATGAAGCCCGGCTCCCATAAGAGTCCGGGCGAAGTCTCCCTGCAATTAAAGTCAGAGGGGAGGTCTGGCTCCCGTAGGAGTCCGGACGAGGCCTACCAGCGGTTGATGCTGAGGACGGAGCCCGGCTCCCGTAGGAGTCCGGGTGGAGCTGTCCTGTAGTCGATGTCGGTGGTGGAGCCCGGCTCCCGTAGGAGTCCGGGCGGAGTCTGTTTGCGGCTGCAGTTGGCGTCGAGGATGAAGTCTGGCTCCCATAAGAGTCCGGGCGAAGTCTCCCTACAATTAAAGTCAGAGGGGAGGTCCAGCTCCCGTAGGAGTCCGGACGAGGCCTACCAGCGGTTGATGCCGAGGACGGAGCCCGGCTCCCGTAGGAGTCTGGGTGGAGCTATCCTGTAGTCGATGTCGGCGGCGGAGCCCGGCTCCCGTAGGAGTCCGGACGGAGTCTGCTTGCGGCTGCAGTTGGCGTCGAGGATGAAGCCCGGCTCCCATAAGAGTCTGGGCGAAGTCTCCCTGCAATTAAAGTCAGAGGGGAGGTCCGGCTCCCGTAGGAGTCCGGACGAGGCCTACCAGCGGTTGATGCTGAGGACGGAGCCCGGCTCCCGTAGGAGTCCGAGTGGAGCTGTCCTGTAGTCGATGTCGGCGGCGGAGCCCGGCTCCCGTAGGAGTCCGGGCGGAGTCTGCTTGCGGCTGCAGTTGGCGTCGAGGATGAAGCCTGGCTCCCATAAGAGTCCGGGCGAAGTCTCCCTGCAATTTAAGCCAGAGGGGAGGTCCGGCTCCCGTAGGAGTCCGGACGAGGCCTACCAGCGGTTGATGCTGAGGATGGAGCCCGGCTCCCGTAGGAGTCTGGGTGGAGCTGTCCTATAATCGATGTCGGCGGTGGAGCCCAGCTCCCAAAGGAGTCCGGGCGGAGTCTGCTTGCGACTACAGTTGGCGTCGAGGATGAAGCCCGGCTCCCATAGGAGTCCGGGCGAAGTCTCCCTGCAATTTAAGCCAGAGGGGAGGTCTGGCTCCCGTAGGAGTCCGGACGAGGCCTACCAGCGGTTGATGCTGAGGACGGAGCCTGGCTCCCATAGGAGTCCGGGCGGAGCTGTCCTGTAGTCGATTCCACTGAGGACTTCGGCTGTGGGTATTTTATACCCAACAACAGTCCCCCTACTTCCGAGTTTGAATTTCAAATGAAGGAAGTACAGAGAGAGAGAGATGGGCACAGCCGAAACCATCCCTTCGAATCCTGCGCACTGCCGCCTCCAGATATTTTGGCATTAAATGTGCGCGTGCCGGAGTCTTTTCGAATTGGAGCGATACGAGGGGATGTTTCGAAATTCCTGCAGGTACACTGGCCTAGGTACGATGGAATTATGATCCTGCCAACCGTCAGCCGCTTTTAGCCGTCTGTCAGGGGGAGTGGGACACGTGTCGGATGCGGACTGGCCTGGGGGATTCGCGATCATTATGACGCCGGATCCCAGGGTCTATTTAAACCCTTCCTCCCTCCTTTAGGCGTCCTACTCCATTCCTGAGTTTTCGCTGGTGTCTGTCTTCTCTTCGAGAGCCCTGCTTTAGTGAGAGTCTTCTCGAGCCGTAGGCGCCTCCCATTTTTTCGTCCCTCAGGTCCCTCAGAGTAATATAGGTTAGTGCCAACCTTCCTCTCACCGCCTAGGGGCTTCTTTTCTCATCATTACTTTTGTGCATCCCTCTGAGTTAGTCTTCGACCTCTTGTTCTCCTTTCAGTCCGTCTTTTTAGGGTCCTTTAGATCCCCCCTTCGAAACTACTCAAAATGTCTTCTGGCTCTTCTGCTCCCAGCAGTTCCGAGAGTTCTTCTGCTTCAAACCCCCAGGTCCCTGTCTCTGTGGACGAACCCGCGTCTGGGGCTGGGCCTCGCCCAGTTTTCGCACCGGGCGTTATTCCATGTTCCTCGACTTCGGAGGAACTCCTTCTGATAAGGGTTCAGTATGGGGTTCCTCCGGAGTATGAC